>NC_086155.1:162710869-162905869 GCF_035149785.1 Candoia aspera
GTTGCAATTTTTGTTCACCCCTACGTTTGGGGAAGCATCATGAAATTCAGTGAGACTTACCTCTGTATAGGCATGCACAAGAGTGTACATTAATCAATTTATTTGTTAGCATGCTAGCATTCAAAGGAAGGTGTGATTTTAGAAATCACCATTAGCCAGTAAATTGGTCAGATGGATATTATGCTTGATCTACACAAGAACATGGTTAATCCAAATAATCTGAAGCCTAAGATATGGATAAGAGTTGACGTTGCTACATGGATAGGTAATGATATCACTAAACTAATGGTCTTTTTAGATATTCTATTGTCCATTTTCATTTTGGTAATTTAATGAAGTTTAGAATAACATCATGAATTCTAAATTTTCATTATTGGGCTGTTGCTTTTTTATCTGAAATTCAGAACTGGAAATCATCTAAACTTAGAGAAAATGATTGCAAAATTCAAATTTAATAATGAATAATATTTACTGAAAAGGAAGTACTGAAAGGAACACAGAATCTAAAGCTTTACTGGAATGTTGATGATAACAGCTACTATTATAAACCATTTGATTAAATTTAGCCATCGGAACACTTCCAAGTTCTAATAAAGCAGCAATTACATCTGAAAAGGGAGCTCAGCCAAAAACCTTACTATTCCAATCTCTCTCTTTCAAGCAACCTGCTACAATATAAGCTGCTTAGTTTTGGTCACATACACATCCAAGTTCTTGGAAATGATGAATTGTAGGTGATTCCAAAGCACTCTAAACTGATATCAGATCTAGGCTTATCTGTCATTCATTTGTTCACCTCCAAATTTCCCAGAGATTAAGAGCGTGTGATTAACAGACACTTGAGGAGAAAAAAGATGGTTATTTTTGCTGAGTCTTTTTCAAAATATGTTTCCTTTTCCCACTTATTGAATCATATTGTATATTTCAGAAAGAAATAATAATATAGAAAGTAGTGTTTCATATTCAGTTTTTATAACACTTTGTTTTAAAATTATGTTGAACAGAAAAATATGTTAATGTTATTATATATTATATTCTAAAGTGTAAAACTAAAAATTATGGGATTTAACAGTGATATATTTGCAATGTTTCTTTGAAGACAATGTTACTACATTACTTCAGAGTCATAAAAATGTTAAGCTTTGCATATGACACTAAATAGTTGAACTTGGATAGGGTTTTTACTTACTGTGCCATTTAAAAAAGTTTTTAAAGATTGTATTCGGATTCTGATTTTGAACATGTTTGGTGAGGATAATTTATTCATCACAATCACACATGTCTGTCATTACTGCTAGCTAATCATATCGCACAGAGTGTCAGAATTGTGAATTCTATGGAAAAATAAACAATGTTTCTTACATTTTTTTTTAAATGTTCATGCAGAAATATCTTTTTGCAGGACAAAGCTGTTTTGCACATTACTTGTTACTATTTTCTTTTACATTAGCAACATTGCAGATATTTTGGTATATGGCCGAAATATACATTGGATACTTGAATTACACTATGGTATGGTAAAGAAATTTAGGGATGACCTAATCCCAGGTCTCCTGCTCACCTAGCAGTTCGAAAACATGCAAATGTGAGTAGATCAATAGGTACTGCTTTGGCGGGAAGCTAACAGCGTTCCGAGTCGTCATGCTGGCCACATGACCCGGAAGTGTCTATGACAACGCCGGCTCCAAGGCTTAGAAACGGAGATGAGCACCGCCCCCTAGAGTCGGACACGACTGGACTTTACGTCAAGGGAAACCTTTACCTTTACCTAATCCCAGGTATGAAGGAACTGTAAGGTGTAACTTGCAGAAAAGGTTACGTACACAGTCCAGAAACTGAAGCAAATGTGAGAAACTCAGAATAATCCCACCTTGATTTTGCTTAGTATAAATTGGGCAAAGAAAAACAGGCTCTCAAGAGTCTGTTACCATATCCTACAACAATCAAACAACATTCCTAGAATCCCTGTGGTGTCTGTTTCTTTATCTGACCTACCTTGAAGGGCTGACAGGTATCAAAACAAGTAAACCCAGATATTGCTAGACCTCAGTTCCCAGCCTTGTTCACCCGCTCCTGTAATGGCTTGGAATACTGGAAGTTGTACTTCAGGGGCACACATTCCCTATTCAAGACTAATTCATTGGTCCTCATAGCTTAATCTTAACAACACATAATAAAATTATTTGCTTAATAATGCTGTCATTTGATTTAACCGCAATTTGATTCTGTGAGGGTACACTGAGGATTGCTATTTAAGTGGGAATGTAACTATTTTAAACTTCTCTTTTGACTGATTTATTCTGCTTATATGTTTTTGGCTTCTGTTTTGAGGATTAAAGAAATTTAGGAAGCAGATTTTTTTTTTAATTCCTCCCAGGAATAAGATCAGATTCACACTGCATGTTCTTAGAAAGAAAAAGGTCTCCAAAAACAAAAACAAAAAAAAACATCACAGGACACAGATGCCTTTTCTTAGCATAAAACAAGCAACACCATGACAAGTAGAACTATTATAAATTGGATTTGATGTATGAAGTGTATGTGTGTGTGCGTGTGTTGGAAAAAACAAAAGCAATGGCAATTTGTCCATTTAGAACATTATTTTGACTATGTAAGGAGGAGACATAAAATGTTTATCTAAAGAAAAAATGTACAGGGACAGGGGGAGATAATTATCCCAGCTATTTAAAAGGAAATTAAGGCAATCTGATCATGTAACATTACTGTCTATACAACAGATTCATATAACTATAAAATTCCACTGGCCTTATTCTAAGTTCAAATAAACATCACAACAATGTAATTTTTCATGTAATTTTTATTGTTTTGATCTCCCTTTTTTCCAAAATCATTGCAGGCAGGGACAAGAAGAAAGTGATTGCAAAGTCTGGAACCTTATACTTAAATCTTCATGTGTATTATGTGGCCAAGACATGAAGATATTAATGTACCTGCACTCAGAGACTATGGAACTTGTATTAGTCATTCCATGAACACTGATACACCCCAAGTCCCCATGACCTTGATGTGCAACACTGACATCAACACTTCAACCTTTTGCACGTAAGTATATATTTACGTTTTAGTCTTAAACATTTTATCAGGCTTTGAGACAGAAACAGCACATTTGTAGTATGAATGCTAAGCTATTTGGACAGAAGGTAGTGAATCAAAAATTGCAAAACTTCTGCTTTCAAAAATAGCCTAAGTGACCTCTTACAATACTCTGACCACTCCACTGCAAGCAGGAGGCAACCCCTGTGAAGAGTGAATTCTGGCAAAGTTCTCTCTTCACAGATGATGCACAGCTTAAGCTATAATGAGTTTTTGGGTTACAAATGCTGAACGCATTAATATTCCTTGATGATAATTATCACAGTATAAGCACCTTTCCCAATGTGAGTAGCGTAAAGCAACTGAAGCAGCGTTTTTACCATTTTTGAAACTAGCTGGAAAATGGGATTTTATAGTCCTTTAACCTGAGGTCAATATACGTTATAAACATCTCTTCACCTATGTAGCTATATTGGTATTGAAACGTATTTCTGCATTTCATCAATCTACATTCTTTTGAGAAGTATTTTCTTATTCTGATTTGCTCTGTAATGTATTTTAAATATATATATACTAATTTTGAAGAACATTTGGCCAACAATTTTATATTTAATATTTAAAAGTAGTCCTCCTATCTTGGTCCCTTAACAACCCGTAGAACTTTTTTACCCGCTTATTACTAAACCATCACTACATCAAATCTATTTGATAGGAACAATTCTATCAGAGAAAGTATGCGGGAAAGTACGTGGGAAACAGTGGGGTGGATTCAGTGATGCTTTTCTGGCTAATTCTAAGCTTTCACTGCATGTATAAGCCTATATTCATCTTCATACATCCAAGATTTCTACTCCACTCATGCAAGCCACTGTCATGTTCACTGTTTCAATGTGCACTGTACATCGTAACATTTCACATGCCATGGTGCTGACGTGCGTTTCTGTTTGGGAGGGAGCTGCTGTGAAATCTTGTGCCAAGCTCTGTATCTATGTTCATTTCAATGGAATGTGTTTGGGTTATGTGCTCTGCTCAAGGACTTTTCCCGTGGACCATCAGAAGCCATTAGGAGCACCTGGGATTGTGAGCTTGGGAAGATTCTATGGGGGGAGGGATCTCATTTGTACCAAGGGTTTTTAGTTTGCATTTGGCGCACTTTTTTCATTCTCAGCTTTCTTTGTGATCCTGCACACTATTCTTTAATAAATCAGATATCTTTGTGATCCTGCTCATGAGTCTGATGGTGTTCTAGAATAGGCAATCATTACAGCCACTATAGCATGTGCTGACTTCATTAGGCTGGGTGTCAGTGCTAATTCTGCTAGTCGTTTTCTTAGTTCAAAGGATGAAGTACATGTGACTGCCCAGATGTAGCTGAATTACAATTCCTATCACCCATAGCCAACAAGACCACTGCTGGAAGTTGTAATTCAGCAACATTTGGATGATAAAGGTTATTCACCCATTCTCTTAGCTTTTGTAGAGATACTAGAGAAACGCTATTTTTTCCACTTCATCTGCTAGCAAAACATCCAATACAGCCCTGTATATATTCCTTGATTATCTTCCATTATCATAATGTGCATGCACATAAAAATTAAACTGTCACATTGAGACTTCATATTATATTTTTTTAAAAGGGAAATTTATTTTATGATTGCTTGTGCTATTCTTTGCATGTGGGTCTATCTTACGCTAATATCAAAAGACTATATGTATGTATATATGCACTGAAAATGTATATATTTTCACCTTTCTGGTACACAAACACACACACACACACACACAAACACACACGGCAGGTAATAACACTTACTATGAATTTTTAAAAATAAAAATAGCTTTTAAAAAGGCAAAATAATTTAAGAGGCTATTGGGAACAATGGGTAACAATAGGTAAAAATCAGTAAACTTTTCACTCACCTTGTTTTATTTCTCTATCTCTACATGTTTCTCTCCAATTTTACACATTTTACATTATTCTCATGTATAAAATTAATGTCATTTTTCTTGAGGGAAAAAGGCAGATCCTAGTCATTGGTAATCTGTGGTTTATCCCCCAAGTCACTTCTACATTAAGAATGGGCCCAATGGAGAAAGTATATTAGCATCAGTTTTTAATTTGGTTTATAAAGGGCAGTCAGAAAATTCTAAACAAGTATTAATTATTATAAAAATTGGCATAAAAAGCAGTGGTTCAAATAATAATAGCACTCTCCACAAAATCATCCC
The DNA here is from genome assembly GCF_035149785.1 of Candoia aspera. NCBI lineage: Eukaryota > Metazoa > Chordata > Lepidosauria > Squamata > Candoiidae > Candoia > Candoia aspera. The sequence goes on from NC_086155.1 coordinate 162,716,153, forward strand.
AATAGTGTTCTGATAAATTGAATTTTTAAGTTATAAGGATCCTTGATAGATCCGTATTTTTCATATTCATTCTTGATAAAATTATCAACTGCAATTTATCCTTCTACCATATCCAACTGACTCAGACTCTTTTATGTGTCCAGTGGCTAACAACATTCATATCCTGTTAGAAAATACCATGTTCTAAGTACTAATGTTCTGATCAGCCAATTCCAAAAACTGGAATATACTTATCGTTTACTTCTGTACTGCCAAAATGCCTTAACATCATTATTTGTCTGTATGGCAAGCCTTTATTTACACACTTCTTAATATTTAATACTGTTGACTTACTGTGAAAACCATGAAAGGATAATGATATACAAGGCTGGCCATTCTTTTTCTATTCAAACTTGTGCTTGTTCTGAATACTGCAGAAGGCCATTCATCATTAAAACTGATACATTCTGAAAAGTACCCCTTGCTAGCAAGATAAATGCGCTTAAACACCTTCTCTTTATTATAAACATGACTATACATCTATTTTGTTAATTGAACAAAGTCTGTATTAATGTGCTTACGGAAGCCTCACATTGATAAACTGAACTCCCAGCACAGCACAAAATATGCTACAGATGTAATAAAAGGTAAATTGAGTGGGAGAAAAGAAAAGGGAACTTAGTACAGGCCAATTCGTCTTGGTTATTAATGCATGGAAACTGTGTGGTTGACCCTTTTACAGGAGGGAAATTCTATGCACATCTAAATGCATTTGATAATCAGTCAGGGCCATAAAAAGTATGATAAAAATACACAGATTAGATAAAATACATTTTTTCTAGCAAAGTAATAATGCTGTTAAAATGATTCTAATAATTATATTGATATATTGATGTATCAATATAATTATACATAGTGATATAGTGTAGACTACAAAAAAAAAATAAGCCACTCCATTCACAAAGAAGTTTCAGATAATAACACAAACAAAATCTTTTTCTCCTGGATAGACTGAAGAGTTTGATTTATTCCGTAAACAATGTAACAATGATTATGTGTCCTTTCAGTCCTCAGTGGAAACTGTTGCTTTTGAAAATGTCTTCTGATGTTTTACTAAATTCAAGCTATTTCAATTACCATTACTGCACATTAAAAATTAATTGCTTTAAAGGGTGGATTAAGGTTTAAATTTCAATTCTGTGGTGGGTGTGCTAGAAATGACAGCTAAAAATCAATGCTCTCTGGCCCATAATCGGAAGTGTGCATGACAAAACACCACGGAACTGGTGTCATTGTGAAGCAGTTTTAGACATGATAGCTTATTTAAAGAACAATGAGAGCTTTTATTCTATAGTTTTTGTTTAAATTCTATACATTTTCATCGGGAGCAGAAGGAAAAGGAAGAAAACAGCTGAACTGCAATGGGGAAATCGGGAATGGTTCATAGGAGCAGAATAAAGTTCAGATTACTGTTTATGTAGAAATTTGTTTGTGTCATATTAATGCATAATATGTATAATCAGACCAGATGACAGCTTATGAATTGATCAAGGAAAAAAATATTTAAAGATACTGTTTGTTAAACAGATGATGCTGCCCACATTAAATCAACTCTAACAGCCTTAATGTTGAAGCATGTATGCCAATTATACTTTGATTTCACTGATACTCATGCTATGTTACGACAGATGTATGTTGCATGTACACAGAATGATAAGCCAGGATTCTGAAGAATTCTGCCTTATTGTAAAATAATTACATATTTCAGCCCATTTTCTTGTGCTTTGGTTCTATCTGGTAGCATACTTGCTATGAATACTATAAATGTTGGGTGCAAGTACGCAAGTCGGGGGGCTGTACTGAAATATAACAAGACATGTTTTGTCACTTGCCCCTCCTGTGGATGCCTGTGTTGAACACATTCAAACCAAAAGTCTTGTTATCACTGCTAACATTCCAATGCTGTAATCAAAATTTTGTTCTTGGTTGATAAAAACCATTAGCAAGATTCTCTAGAATCCTGGCTTATCATTCAAATACAGTGTAGTCACTTCCTCCTTTTATTTTTGCTGAGAATGGTTTCTGCAGCTATGAGAAGTAATGTAACAGGGTTGTCTTGCTACACCTATTGAAATTTTAAAACTAAATTGGCATACCAAGTGTTATATTGTTTCTTTTTCTTTAGTTAATTTTTATATGCATCAATGCCTGTAAGATCACAGATTAAAACTATTATTTGCATATATCTTACTACTGATAATTTCAAATTTTCAGCAGGGAGGAATAACAGATGAACAAATGCCAGGGCAGAATAATAATAATAATAATAATAATAATAATAATAATAATAATAATAATAATAATAATAATATCATCACAAAATATAAAGACCTGCAAATAGAAGTAGAATGACTGTGGCAAAAGAAAGCAAAGATAGTACCAACAGTAATCGGTGCCTTGGGTGCAATTCCAAAACATCTGAAGCACCACTTGAACACCACCAGCATTGATAAAATTACAATCAGTCAATTGCAAAAGGCAGCTTTATTTGGAACAGCGTACATCTTGCAACAATACCTTTAATATTATTAAACAACAATACCAATACAATTCCCAGGTCCTTGGGAAGAACTCAATAGGTGGACAAAAATGCCAAATCTAGTTTAAAAATCTGGCTGACTATGTGACCAACCATAATACATTAAACTTGTATGCCACCTGACTCCCAATGACTCTGGGTGCTCACAACAATCAAACAAAGAAATTACAATAAAATCAATAAAAGATAAAAGATGGGAAGTGTGACAGACTAGATGGAATGAAGCAAAGAGTCTCACTGTCTCTCACTAAAGGCCTGGGAGAAGAGCCATGTTTTCACTGCTCTTCGGATCAGCACAGTGGGGGCCATCCGGACCTCGGGGGTAACCTCATTCCAGAGGGGAGATGCCGGTACAGAGAAGGCACTCTTCTAGAGTCCCCATTGATGACATTGACCCAGAGCACACCAACCCTGCAAGATCAGAATGGTTGGGCAGGTGCTATGAAACTAGAATAGTTTCTCCTAGTACTTTCTTAAAGCTGTGAAATTTACAATTTACATATTGTAGGAGAAAGCTCATGGGTTACAAAGAGAATACAGCTACTATAGATTATGGAGAGGATCACTACATTTAGATACAACATAGAAAACACTTCTGAGGTCACTTGGAAATCATGCACCAACTTCTGTAAGTTCATGACCTAATGAAAATGGTTTATACCTTCTGAGTCCACATCTGCACAATGAATGTTGCACATCAGAATGTTGCCACCCTACACAGCTCATAGAGCAAGAATGGCTGTTGTGTCTGTCTGTTGTCAGATCCTGATCATGCACATCCATGTTTATATTTTAAGACTGTTATATCAGAAGTTCTAAACAGAACTTTAGAGCTATGGAATCTGAAATAGGTGGCATCCACGCTATTCTATGAAAGTGTGAAATATGAAGAAAAAGGCAAGCTGAGGACTGTTTCTCCCAGATGGTATTTGCCTGTAGACAGTAAAGAATATGATCTTGACAGAGATAGGCAGATCTATTACCAAAGTGATGAGGGGAAAAACATGGCTTAAGTCCAAAACAAGCAGAAGGAATGCAAAAGTGCTTCAGGAAGACACCTCTCTAATTCACCTTATATAAGGGGTAGCGGGGAGTAAAGCACAATCAGACTTGCAAGATTCTGTTACAGTAGGCAATCTTAATAAAAGTAGTTTTAGCCTTCCTGTGGAGTTGGTTTCTTGATATAGTCTACATAATAAATATAATGGTATGTGGGAATGACCTTGGGACACAGGTGGAAGAGCCACAGACTAGACAACAGTCAGACAAGCAAAAGCTGAGTTCACAGAAGGAATAGAGGCATGGCAAACATCTCAGAAGGGACCCTTCCTAGTTTCTTGGACTGTAAAGGAAAGTGGGGAGATGTACTTTCAGACTTGCAAGAATCTGTTAATGTAACCTTACAATAAATTTAGAGCTAGCTCTTCTGGATATGCTTCTTGTCTAGACTACTGTCATGAGCACTGATGGTGAGCAGGAGGGGACCCCTATCCAGGGGGGAAAATGCATGCGTAGTAGCGAGGAATTGAGCAGTCATTCAAAGAGACACAGAACAGACCTGCCTTGACTTTTGGGGTTTATCTGTATGGGTTTTCTCACGCTTCTTCAGTTTGTTAGGATTTTCTATCTAATGTAACAGTAATAAAATACTAGAGACTTATTCCTTGTCTCAGCGTGGTTCCTGCCTGTTAGGACAACTACCTTGCAAGGCTGACAGTGGGACTGACACTGCCCATTCTACCAGGTCTGACAAGGTTGGTGCACTCTAGGACATTTCTCTTAAATGCTGTCATCTTATGGGACCTAGGAAGCATGCATCCCTCTAATGGGAGGAGATGGGCTGTGACAAATTTGATATGAATGAATGAATGAACAAACAAATAAATGCATTCTCTATGGCAGCCCCTGCCCGGTGGTACACTCTTCCCTCTGCAGTCTGGCAGCGCCCCCCGCCCCGCCCCACCTTCTGGAAAGCCTTGAAGGGCTGGTTCTTCCCCCAACCATTAAGGTAGAGTGAGGCTGGAGCCCAGTACATGTGAATATGGATGTGTGGGGAGGTGTTGCCTTTGGTGTGCCAGGAGATTTTGTTAGAGTTTTTATAGTTTGTATGTTTTTATTGTTGTTCTGTGAGTAGCAGATGGTTATGGTACATAAGATGGGTGGCTATATTTATAAATATAAATAAGTCAGTCAGTCAATGTTTGTAGAATCATAGTATGTCCAGTAAAATATACCAACTTTAACAGGAATCATTTATGAAGGAGAAAGCATACCATGATGCTGTTAAAATTGGAGTAAATTTCTAGCACACTAAATTTCTAGTATCTCCAGCCTTCAAAAATATATGCAAATAGACTGAGTGCCATTTCAAAATGTACCTGCAAATCGTATTTGTTATGGCTAATCTGGTAAAACATATCATTACAATTCCAATGGGAACATGTTTATTTATTTACAGTACATGCATTTGTAAGCCACTGTTTTAAGTAGCTTACAATATATGAAACTAAAAGCATCCCTAAAGCATAATAAAAACATTCAGAATAAAAACCACGAAATATTATTTACAAAAACTACTGCCACTATTAAGTAAGATCTTCCTGGCTGAATGCCCTCCTAAAGATGGCTGTCTTCACTAGTTTTCTAAAGGACAAAAGGATCTAGACACATCTACTCTCAAGGGGCATGCTATTTCAGAATAAGGGAGCTGCCACTGAAAATGTCGTTCTCTGGATCCCTCCCCTTTGAATTGCTTCAATGCACTTTACATGGGGCTGCCCTTGAAGACCACCTGGAAGCTACAACTGGGCCAGAATGCAGCAACATGCACAGTATTGGGTGTTTCTAGATTTGCCCATGTTACACCTCTATTGCACGAGCTGTACTGGCTCCCAGTTTCCTTCTTGGTGCAATTCAAGGTGCTGGTTATTACCTTTAAAGCCTTACATGGCATGGGACCAGGTTATTTGCAGGACCACCTCTCTCAGAGAGTATCTGCCTGTTCTATCAGATCATATAGAGTAGGCACGCTCTAAGTCCCTTCCCTGAAATCTTGCCATCTAGTGGGACCACAGAAGTGTGCCTTTTTCATGGCTGTACTATCTTATGGAACACCCCACCCCCAAGTGATTCAGCAGGCCCCCACCCTTTTAGCCTTCTGGAAGGCCATCAAGACCTGGCTTTTTACCCAGGTGCTGGGGTAGTGTGAGGATGTCTGGAGATGGTTGTGGGCATTCCAAGGGAATGATTGAAATGCCAGGGTTTGTTTAGGTTTTACAGTTTATGGTTTTTATAGTTCTGGCTTTCATTGTTGTTGTGAGCGGCCAAGAGTTGTGTTTTAAGATGAACAGCCATACAAATCTTTTAGATAAACAAATAAATATCCCACTATCTTTCTTGGGGTGGAAATCCAGAGCGTTCTTTCCTTGATAGGCCATGTAGAATCATCTGGAAAAGTTGGTTCTGAAGATAACAACGATCCTTGTTATCAGTGGGCTGCTTGAACCATGTCTTCTAAAGGTCCAAATGTTAATGGCATTCTTGTCATTAAAATTACATCAAGGCTTCATATATTTGTCCTTATCACTCAGTTTGTTTAATTGTGGTTTACTGAGTGTACCACAATTGGCTGTGATCAACTTACTAATGTGTTAACGGAGTGGTATAAATTTATAAATATAAATCAACATATGATGGACACTGATAAAAAATACCCAAAGTGACAGCAATTGAGACCCTTGAGGCAATCTTAAGGCTTAGTTTTTTATATATCCTACAAGTAAATTTTACCTTTTTATCAAATTACACAAAAAAGAATACATCCAAATAGTTTTTAATATTATACATATATTTAATAGTATACATACATTTTCTTAAGATCCCTCAGTTTATTGGCATATATTTTTAAACTCTCACACAGTGCTTTTCAGATTGGTGGCATATTGAAATTGAAAGGTGGGTGGAATACAAAAGCAGGGGCTCAAATTCCCTGTGAAGTATTATTTACAAAATATACTTTGCTTGCATTAATTGGGGAATATTTCTGCGTCAATAACTTTGTTCAGACGATACGTTTCAGAAGGAAGCTCATGAAAAAAGGCAAAGACATATTGTACATGATATATTTTATCCATTATTTTAACATAAATGCACTGCTTATAATCAAGAAATAATAATATTCTAGTGTAGTCAACAAAACTAAAATGGCATCAATATAGTAGCCCAAAAACCACTGAGGATATCAAGTGTTCAGAGGTAAACTGTGATTCCAGGGCATACAAGAGACCAAAACAAAACAAAAATAGCAGAACAAAACCCAGTCCACAACATTTTTAAAGATCCTCTGTGCTGAACTGATGTACAACTGCAAGTTTGGTAGCAAGAGAATAAAGAAGAGGGGAAGTAATAACAACAATAAAAAAATAATCTGGTACAAAGGGACCCCAAGGTGTAGTAGTCATCCCTATGCAACCATCACCCTTCACTGCAATTTACTGATGTTGCTTCATTATAACAAAGCATATAAAGGGGGTGGGGGAAGAATATTCAGGCTTGCTATTTAAAGCTACATGATTTGCAGCATTAGCCATTGTAAATACTGACCCAAGACAACAGTTTAACAGGACTTTTCTAAGCAAGAAATAACATCAGAAAAAATTCAATTAAGTGCAAACCTTAGGAGCTGGGGAAGCTTGACTGGAGTGGCAACATGATGACATTTTGAGTGGTTTCCCATGAAATAAAACAACAGTAACAGTGCTTTGATACATTACCCCCAAAAATTGTGCAGACAAATTGAGCTATATTTTATTCTTCTGATAAGAAACAATTAACATAGGAAAAGGAGAAGGATATGTTTGGATAAGGTGTAACAATTGGTAGTTTTCATGCAATTTTTTTTTAAAAATTAAACCAATTGTTGGGAACAGTATTCTTATACTAACAGTGCTACTGATATCACCTGAAGATTAGTTGTCTCGGAAGATTTCAAAACCATTAGTCTGTGTGTAAGTTGTGTGTGTGTGTTTGCATATGTTTGTATGTGAATATATGCATGCACACACATAGATACATTGGTATGTATAGATATGTCACTATTTCCTGATTGTTTTAAGAACAGAATATGTTACTTTTTTTGCAAGTTGTACTGAAATTTCTTTGGACTGAACCAAACAAGATAGCCAGATATGGACCGCTATAGCCTTCCTGAAGGATTAGTGAAAAACTGCTGTTCCTTCTTTTGGTTAAGGAACAAAATCCTATTCATCCATACTTTTCCTACCAGTAGTTAGCATTTATTCCATTATTACAGTGATCTAAATTCATACTACTTTTCTTGCATTAAATGATTACTCCCTGAGAAAAACCCCATGTGGTTAAGCTTGCAGAACCAAGAGTTAGGAAACTTGTTCAAGGCTACATTATAATCAGTATAAAACTCGTTAAGTGCAACTAAGACTTGTCCATCCCATTCATGTTATACTATACTACATACAGTATACGCTGAGATTTTTGGAGGCTACTGTTTGAAAGGAACACAAACAATGGATGAAACATCTCAGCAAAGAAAGCCTAACATTCAAGCAATGCTCTAGAATAATATCTACACCACAATTTTAAATGAATTAATAGTAATTTCTTCTGAACATTTAACTTAAAGAATTTGTTAAAGATTTCCAAGTTGATGTAATTTGGAGGAACTATCTGTAAGATGTTCATCAACATATTAATACTGTTACTTTTACAAGAGTTAAATCTGGTCAGTGTTTTACCATCTGCAGTTTATCTAGGAATAAAGGTTAACCCCCCCCCCCAAATAATAAAAATAAAAACTAAGCATCATTCCAGAATTTATTTCTAAATTAAGGGAAGATAGCTGTTTTTGAGCCATCTGTCTGAATGCAAGATAGCCTGCTAGAGTATGTTCCTATTCTAAACAGTAGAGTTGGATGTCATGAAAAGGCTGAAAAAATTAGCTATTTAACAAATATATCTTTACCTGCAAAAGGTGGGGACAGGATTTATGGAATTTTCAACTTCACCTATAAAATAATTTTGGGGGGATACCAAGCACCTCAAATCAAAAACCTGTCTATCTCATACAGAAAAAATGAATGGAGTTGCTTTGCATGGATAGCACCTATGATAATAAGTACTTACTTACTTATCTGCAAGTAAGGTCATAGGACATGACTGACAACCTACAGGCTACAAGCTGTAAGGTCCTACATGCAAAAAATATAACCACTTGACCAGCAGAAAACAAATAGTTGGGTTTCCAACACCACATAGCATTTGGAATCTACCTATTTGTCACAACGTATCTTGAAGAGAATATGAAATAATGTGGTTTCCCTTTTCTTTCAATGATCCATATCCCAAGCAAGCTAACTGAAAGAATGGAGAAAGTCATGTGGCATCCCACTTTATCCCAGGGACCCTATTCAAAGTGGTTGTTTCTCTGCCAAATAATTCCCCTCTCTAGACAGATGATACTACTTTAACTAATTTTTTAAAATTTATATTCTATTCCTTTATTATTTTTATAAAGAACTCAAGGTGGGGAACATACCTATTACTCCTTCCTCCTCCTATTTTCCCCACAACAACCCTGCGAGGCGAGTTGGGCTGAGAGAGAGAGACTGGCCCAAGGTCACCCAACCGGCTTTCATGCCTGAGGTGGGACTAGAATTCACAGTCTCCTAGTTTCTAGCCCGTTGACTTAACTACTAGACCAAACTGGATCAATTTGGATTGATGGGGAAATGGCTTATGGTGTCTATGTTCAAATATGTGTGCACATTTGCCCATGTGCAGGTGCAGGTGCAGCCCCTGAACTGCCAACAGTATGCAACCTGTGAGAGTATAAAGGTCAGCACAGTTCTTTGTCTGTGAGCCAATACTACATGTCAAGACTACAGCATCTCTGGAGGGGGAAGGTGGATTTCACAGACTCCCCCAAAAGGTGAAGCTTGTGGCACAATGTTTTGATGCTGCTTGCATCATTCTAATGAAAGCAGCAAGACCCCTATTTAGCACTTTATGGCTGATGGAGGTCATTGTTGGAGCTGGAAACTTTGGTAGAAACATGAGATGCAACTATTTCAAATAACAGTAAATTGTATTATTTACAGTTAGCTATTTTCAGACACAGAGAAATATTCTTTGCCTGCATATAACAGTCAATTTTTGAACTCTTGCTTTAATATTATCCAAAGCCTACTTTGCATTCTTTTTTCTTATGTTAATGACTATGCATTCCATCACATATTAAGCTTAATGCTTTTATTGCTGCATCACATATAAGACTGCCTGTTTTTATATGATGTAAATACTACAAACTTAAGAACATATCTTTTCTTAAATAAAAAAGGCAATAGGAATCCTCAAAGAATAATGCCATCTTACTATTATGTGGAACAGAGTTAAAAAAAAAAATTCTAAGCAAGGATCATTGAATATGTCACTGGTTAATTTGTGCTCCATGATCCTCATTAGCATTACTCAAGTTTCTGATTATCATATCCAAAATATTAAGATATAAGTATGAAGATGCGTATAATTGGATATTAACCAGGAGATACTTGACTGGGCAGGAGGTAAGGCCTTCCTTAAATTAACCCTGATATATATTAATTGTCAATTACTGAAGGGGTTCCCCCCGCCCCAAAAATCTGTATAGAATGTTAGAGTACCTAAGCACCTTTTAAAAAACAAACTACACTGAAATAACAGGATAAGAAAAAGGAATGGTTTATAAATTACAAGGTTTATAAAATGATTTTTTTTCTTCATGTTAAAATTAAAATCTAGGGTTTCCACCAGTAAGAGACGAGGGATTTACAAAATGGCTTAAAAAGAACGTGGCCATTGGAAGAAGAGCCAAATGGAAGTACAAATGAAATCTGTTTGCTACTTTTCCCTGTATTGTTTTCAGCCCCTAGTGCACAACTGTCATACAACTCTTCAGGGGATCTTCACATGATGTTTATTTTAAGAAATTAGAGGTGCTGCTTCAATGCACCTGATCCTCCCAGTACACAAGCATAGTTCTTTTAAAAAAAAATTCCATACTGATTGTCTGCCCACCTACACAAATTGTAAAACCCACCGTGGATCCAGTGCAGCCAAGCAATCTGTACTTTTGGCTTATTTTTCCTTGCTGTAAACAATGCCTAAGAGAAATAATACCTGAGCTCTCCGTTGTATACTATAGCATCCAATGGAATATGAGGAAATGCTAGGAGGATATATTTCTTTTTCTTCCAAATCTGAATTTTACAACTGCATCCTATGTGAATATTTCAATGGCTGATCTGTGCAAGTGAAATAACTCTAGAACCAACTTGTTTTGTTCTTCTTCTTAACAAGTTAATTAGGCAGTCTTAAGAGAAGCTATGTGTCTGTTTGAACATGGTATATATTCACATTCAAACAAACAATTAGACAACTGTCTTACCAACATTTTCATGTAATGTGAAGAAGTCAGTATGTGTTGGACATGAAATGCGTAAGAAGGTCAGCATGGCTGATTCCATGTATTCGGAACACAGACATAGATGACCTATTTCTAGATAGTTTGGTTATGTTACCTGAGGCTAATAGGACTTGGTCCAAAATATCTGAAGAACACATGAATGCTTATCTCATTCTGGAATATTATAGTAGGAAGAAAAGTAATTTTACTGGTGGAAATGTGACTATGGAAAGAACTATTGCTAACTGAAACAAAACAAATTTGGTGGCTTAAAAAATAAATAAAACAATGCATATTAACTATTCTAGCTATACAAGGTTATTTCTTTGTTTAGCCATCAGTTCTCTCCATGAATTTTACAGGCCAAAATAGGCATGAGTTGGGAAATCTATGGTTCAAATTTGCACATTAGTTTGCTTTAAATAGAAGCTTTAATTTTATTACAGAAATTATCTAGCTGACAGAGCATATAGCCTTTTCTTGGTTTACTCAAACATATACAGCACAACAGAAGGAATGCCTGTGGTTCCCCCCCCCCCCCCCATTGATGAGATCTTGGCAGCTTTGGAGAGAATTTAGAGGCAGAAAATGGCATGGAAGAGAGGATTAATCCTCCTTGGACTAGTTTCCCAAATAATTCTGACCACCATCGTGGTTTAAAATAAACTCAAAAGTAAAATAAGATACGAACATGGTCATTATGCCTGCTACAAGCTGAATAGGTATTAACAGTGTATTTGTTGTACTAAGTAAAAGCCTGGTATAGTAGTGCAGAGATTATCTTTAATGCATATTCTTCGGCATGAATAACAAGTAAATCCACATTATCTCTATCACTTATTTTTTCTCCTCTTAATTTATTGATCTTAATTTAGTAAACCTTAAATAAGGGTTACCTAAATATAAAACTACGTATGTGAGCAAGTAGTCTTTTTATCAACAATTTTGCTTGACAAATACACAAACATTTCAATGGCTCTTCATTAGCAAACAAATCAACAAGTGATATTTTAATGCATGACTTTATTCCATCTCTGCAGGGACCATAGTTGAGAGTGTGATGTACAGTACAGAGAAAGGAATCATCAGCCACAATGTCCCAGGGCTCTTTCCATTGAGGACTTCTCAGCCTCTGCTTAAAGAGTGCATTTAATTGACTGATAGACAGTAGCTTCTTTGTTCACAGAAGACAGCGAAGTAATGGCAGCTTGAAAATCGTACCATCTACAGGGTCTCCTGAGACTAGTAACAGGGGGATATGTGTCAGGAATAAATAAATAATCTAATTATTAAGCCACTTCCTGTCAAGTTAACTCCAATTTGTTGGCTTTTGAAGGCAACAAAATGAGGCATTTTTCCTCATTATGCTTCTCTTTTTATACTACTGGTAATCACAGGCGGATTAAAGGGTGCCTGATTGGTTTTTTTGTCAAGGAACTGAGAAGCAGCCAACAGAACAGAAAAACAGAGTTGGGGTTAGAAGAAATTTCATGCTTGTCTCCTTTCCAGCTCCCTAACAGCCCACACTGCTGCCCCATACAGTGCCGCCAGCTGTACAGCAAATATGTACCCCTCCAACTGCGGCCTACCAGGCCACGAGTTCCATCCTGAGAGCTGTGAGATGCCTCACAATCTTGGCAGGTAGCTACTGCTGTCATAGGCAGAAAATTCTAAAGGTGACCTACGAAACCCCCTCAGCTCACAAAGGCAGCACTAGCTGCAGCTCAGGTTTAACACAGATACGCACACACACACAGACTTTGTTCTCTCTTGCCTGCCTTTCTTCAGAAGAAAACCTCTCCTGGACAGCAACAGGAGGCAACATAAAATCATCTGAGCAACACAGCCAGGGGATGGGACCATTTTTGCCATGACAATTCATCTGCTTTCCTTTTTAAAAAATGTGCACTCTATCCATTTCATTTGCAGAAAACACAGAATTTCCTTGTCCTTAAATGTACTCTAACTGCTACACACATAGCTACTTCTGCACCATAGTGTTATTTCAATATCTAAAAATGTGAAAATTGTGCCATAACAAATCAATGTCCTCCACCCAATTCGATTTCTCCATTAGGAAGCTCCCAGACATGGCTTTATTTTTGTTGAAGAGAGCCTGCTATGAAAGAGAGAGACCAAGAGACAAGAGAAGCCACTCCAATATCAAAACTTGGGCAGGCTAGTCCATAAGGGGTCTACAAGTACTGACCATCTGCAAGGACCTTTGTTGAGTCTTTTTTCCCCCTTAAGTGCTTCCACCCTGCCTGTAACATTTGGAAATTGTAGATGTTACCTGCGGGCAAGACCCATGGAAGCAGTCACCTAGTAATAACTAATGCTGTTTTTATCTTCCTGTTTAAGCCAAAGGGAAGAACAGATTATAAATCAGTTTTACTGTATGTGTGCTTCTGTGCAATACAATGTTTATACTTTTTATACTCCAATATTATTATATTTTCATTACTGCAAAGAAAAATAAAAAAATCTTGACATATAAGTAAGGTTTGTTATTCCAAAGCCCAGCTCACTGCATCCTGATGCTGTCATCAAATCTAGTCATCTCAGTAAAGCCTTATGTTTAAATGTAATACTTCTAGAATATCTGAAGCTACAGTGGAAAACATATTTGTTGGGGAAAAATGGATGGGGACTGAAAAATAGCAATACTACTTCTGGAGGTACAAACTGGTTATGAGTTTTTATGTATAACTTGATTTTGTCATAAAAGTATATTTATTACATACAGTTGAAAATATAGTTATTCATAAAATTACAAATTATTTTAATTTTTTGTTACAAATGGAGTTACATGCCACTGTACTATAAGGACTATAGCAAGTTAATACTGAAAACAGAAAAAGCTGTCAACACTGCAGAAATCATGAGAAATTATGTTAAGTTACACACAAAATATTTGAGTATTTGTTTTGATTTTAATTTAATTTTATGTCTCATTTAAAAGGAAAATATTAGAAAACATTTCATAATTCAATTCCATGAAGTAAGTCCTGATATTCTCTTTTTTAAAAAAAATCTGGGCAGCTCTTTTTTATTTGCAAGAAAAATAAAGACCAGATTTTGCCTCCAAAAGTTCTTGTTTTTAAAAATATTCATATTCTAGGAATACTAGCTCCATAAAATAACTGTAAAAAAGCTTTGTATATCACTTCACTAGGAAATTATTTTCCTGGTCACAACATTAACTGAAGTAACACAGGTTTTGGGAGATATACCCACTTTTGTTGGCTTCAGAACTTTACAGTATATAAGTACCTTAAGTGAAGCAAAAGAGACCAGGGTCTCACTGGACAAGCCCTGCCAAGGTTTTTGCTTCTACAGAGCCTCTGGATGAAGACATGAAGCTGTTTTTTTTCTCAAGAAGTCTGTGCAAACTGTGCTGGCATCTGTAGGATGGACGTGATGATGAAAGATTGATACTACTGGGGCCAGCCTGGTTTCCAGTAGAAGCAAATTCCAAAATTGGGGGGCCACAAGAAAAGGTTATTGCTTGTGTCCCCACATCGTGCACCTCTCCCTCTCAACTCGAAGAGGTGCTTTCCCAAATATCTTTTCCTCCATCTTAGGTTTTTGTATAAAATCTAAGCTATCTATGATTAAGATATAGCAGTAAAATGATGACTTTAAGCTCGGTTTCAACTAGAAAGATGGAACTGACGTTTAAAAAATACACATGAAGGCTCCTGACTGTAGGGTTTAAAATGTCAAATGATTTTTTAATTCAAGGAATCTGTTTATACTGGTATATGTCCTTTCTGAGCCCCTGCAATTATTTTTGGTTAAATTACACAGATAATTTAAACCTATTCCTATCTACTATCTGCTTCATGTGCACTTTGAATCAGTTTTCAGTTACAGTTAGCAAATCCCTTCTTTGTACAAATTCATGCTAAGCAGTAACACTTCATTTTACATAAGTTTTATCTGATGTCCCCACACAGAGCTGCCAGCTGTACAGCAAATCTGCAGCTTGCAAACTGAGGCCGACTAGGCCATAGCCTCCATCGTGTGCTCTGTTAGGCTCCTTGCTGTCACTGGCAATCATTCCTTGCTATCACTGTTGTCGTCTCTGCACACTGCACAGAACTTAGAATCATCTGATTATTAGAATTTGTGGTCCACATTCCGTTTTATCCTTTATTTAATCTATCCCCAGATCACACATTCGTTTAAATGTTTTGGCTGGTTTACAAATCATGCAGCCATCTGCACAGTAGGTGTAACATTATTTTTTTAGACCAAAGTTATATTACAAATAAACAGAGCTAAAGTCATTCAAAATGTTTTGGTGTTTGTTATTCTGTCTAGTTTCCTTCAACCAACTCTAAGAAAAAATAGAATTATCTGCAAATCGATGAACATCTATGAAAAACAACACCCAGCAGAACACAGAGCTTGCTCCATTACCTACGTTAATACCATGACAGCTGAGGAGAGATGACCTGGCCCACTTCTCAACTCTCCTGTACAGATGGCTATTAAAGAGAAAGTATCCCTTTTGTATGGTCCAGGCAGAAACCCTTTATGAGCTTTTCAAATAAGCCAGCATTGCCCACACGAGGGTAGCTTCCTATAGTATTAAACAAAGCAGATTTCGTTTTTTTTCCTCAGCGTCTCATGAAGCAAATGACAAATAGATGAGATAAAAGATCATCCTGGAATTCTGCATGCAAAGTCTGACATTACTGTTAAGTTATTGAAAAATATCACTATTAAAAAGGCAGTTTTTAAAAAATGTTAAAATCAGAAGAGAAAGTATTGCTTTGGCTACTATTTCATCTGAAATTAAATTCAGTTTTACAAAGTAAAGTATTAATTTTTTCTCTATATAAGCCAATTGCCAGAGGCTACTAGACATATATGATACTGAATTATGATATCTACTAAATTATCTACATCCATCATTTGGAGGGACTGGATCCAAGTTGGCAAAGGAGTGAAACAAAGCTGCATTTTCTATCTTTATTTATTTAACTTATATGTGGAACATATATTAAGAGAAGCTGGATTTAAAGAAGGTGAGCATGGTTTTAAAACCAATGTAAGAAAAATCAACAACCTGTCCTATGCTGATGACACTACTCTGATAGCTGAAAATGCAAAAGATCTGCAAGCTGTAGTAATAAAAGTCAAGGAATGCAGTGAAAAAAATTGACTAAGATTAAATATAAAGATGATGATTATGTGTGATCAAGTCTTTGTTGACTCTTAGGGACTAATATAGATTTTCTCCATGATGATCTGTCCCTAACCTGGTCCTTCAGCTCTTAAAACAGTGCACTCATCGCTACTGTAACTGAGTCTATCCATCTTGATGCTGGTCATTTTCTTTTTCTCTTGCCTTCCACTTTCCCAGCATGAGAGCCTTCTCCAGAGAGCTAGGTCTTCGGCACTTATGATGTTACCCAGCTGGGTAATGAAATCCCTGCAAGCAAACAACAAAGCTCAGAGAACACCAAAAACTCTACAGTTCAACCCTGAGCTAGAGATATTCTCTTTATTGGAGCTATGTTTTCACATAATATATCTGAAGTAGGATAATCTGAGCCTGATCATTGCCTCAAGTGAGAACTCTGGGTTGATTTGTTTAATGGTACCACAACCAGCCTTAGAATTGACAAGATATTGAAGTGGTAGATAGCTTATGCCTTTCAGGATTAAGCATCAATAGTAAAGGAACCAGAAATCAAGAAATACACGGAAGACTAGCACTCGGTAGAATAGCCATGAAGGCCTTGGAAAAGATACCCAGATGCTGTGATGTGTCTATACCTACCTACAAAGATCAGAATAGTGGAAGCAATTGTATACCCTGTGACACTTTATTGCAAGGGAAAGTGGGTCTCTAAGGAAGCAGAAACACTATTGATTCTTCTGTAATTTGGTGTGGAGAAATCTCCTGAGAATACTATGGACAACCAAGAAAACAAACAAATGAACCACTGAAGAAATCAGTCCAGAGTTCTCCCTCACAGCACAATTATCATACTTTGGACATATTAAGCAAAGACTTAGCTCTCTGGAGAAGGCTCTAATGCTGGGAAAGGCGCAAGGAAAGAGAAGAGGAAGACCAGCAGCAAGGTGGATAGACTCGAGTTACAGTGTGATGAGTGCTCCATTGGAAGACTTAAAAGGACCAGGTCAAGGACAGATCATCATGGAGAAAATCCAACACAGACTTGATGGCACATAATCAATCTATCATTTTAATGATAAATATTATGTGCAAGGTTTTCACCAAATACACATATCAATAGAACTAAAACTAGATATGAGTTTCTGCAGGCACTTACAAACTGTGGATGAAGAATGAGCTAAGCTCCTGGTTTTAATTTTGTTTCTTTGTTCAGCCTGTGTAAAAATCAAAGGTATACTTTCTCCTGAGCAGTAAAGCAGGTGAAGGATTCAGGGTGGCAGTAGCATGAAAAAAGAAAAAAGATCTTTGTCCATTACCATATTTTTAGTGACTCTCTGGCATCCCTCCCTTTTTGAAGTTAAATTATTTGGGGGGAAACCTAGCTTTCCTTTCAGGTTAATTTATAATCATAACTACAGTTCTTCGAGTTGGGATACTTTGGAACTGTGCTTAATTTTCAGCTGCAAAAAGAATTGTTTCTCAAATGCACACAGTAGGACCACTGAAGCCATACACAGTAGTGCCTGTAATGGTTCCAGTGAGCTTTTGCTTAACTGGGAAGGTCTCCTTGACATCACAAAAGAGCATTACATAAAGGGTGTTTTTTTCACCCTTAAATAAAATATTAGGATAGAATAGATACCTATTAATTCTAAGACAAACAGACATATTTGTTGAAAGAATAAGTCTGAAGGCAGAAATACACGTAGAAGAGTTTTTAAAAGAGCAGAAATAAAAGGTTTACTCAATTACATGAACCATGCTTTCTACATAATTTTTATTGCTCTACAAGTCTATGAACAAACCTGTACCATTAGGATTGTTACTCCCTCTATCCCATTTTTTTCATTTTTTTGTCAGCTCGATCAGTGGTGAATATGAACTTATATTTTGTATAGCTGTGACATAAAGTTTGCTTACTATGTTTCATGAGAGAGTTTTCTGTGGCTATTTGGAACATATTAACCTCTTCAAATATTATATTGCCAATATCTGTAATTCTAGAGACTTATTTTTAATTGGGCTTCTTGGTGATTTGTATTATTGCTCAAAAATTATTGGATCGAAAAAGTGTACCCTTCATAAAATAGTCGTTGGCAATACCATCACTCAGCATTATCTGACATTTAATAATAATTTAATCTAAGCATTTACAGAACTACACTTTTGCCTAGGCTGAAAGCCAAGTTTTTACCTCTAACATAATACAACAGAGATCATTTGAAACTGTAAACAATAAGTTTGGGGAATGTTTAATATCTGATGCATTTGCTGATCCTGGTCACTCCATCATTGTTCGTATATCTCATCACCCTCCATTTGTTGGAGGGTGCAAATCTACAGCATGGCTAACTCTGTGGGTAAGCTCTCTTGAGACTTTGAACAGAACTATATAAGGACTTTGATCCATTTGACAAACACGAACGGACTTCTTGAAAATCCAAGTCACAGTAAAATACGTCTGCAACTGCACTGCTGTTATTCTTCCTCTTATTCTAAGATAACCTTATGTAAGTGATGTTATAACAGGATGCCTATTTTATATCATACTATTTTTAAGTCATAGCATGTTACAAATATTATATGTGTACTGTATTTACCACAATAGGCTTTATCTTCCAAATCACACAAATGACCAGTTACCTGAATACAATTCAACTGACATGGTAGTATAGGGTAATCATGCATTCTTAATAAGAGAACTCTAGATTCTTCCAACAGGTAGCATATTCTACCTAGACTGGATGAAATTTCTTATCTCTGAATAAAGAGCAACTTATAGGAGATAGGACAGCTTACCAGCATTCTCACCTTTCTGTAGCAAAATTAAGAGGCCATATATATTAAATACATATGCTCTGGCTAGATTCACACTCTAGTAATTCCTAAAGGGATCTGCTTGATTTTGGTTTACCATAATGTGTGATCTCAACCATTATGCTCTGAAATAACATCTTATGGCCTAGGTCAATACAGTGTTGCATGGGGGGGGCAGGGGTCTGCCCCAGTACAGGCAGTAGGCGGGTGCTGCCAAAGACACAAGGAGTCTAGTGGTGATTGTGGAGGCAGGTCACTGCTGTCCGCATGCGGAGCAACTGTTTGGTAGCAGTGCAGCAACCACAGAGGAAACAAATTGTCCCTTCATGTTAGTTTTGACTCCTGGTAACTGCCCCCTGCAGTTTTCTTGGCCGGGTTTTGTAAGTGGTTTGCCATTGCCTCCTTCCTAGGGCTGAGAGAAAGTGACAGGCCCAAGGTCACCCAACTGGCTTTGTGCCTAAGGCGGGACTAGAACTCACAGTCTTCTGATTTCTAGCCTGGTGCCTTAACCACTACACCAAACTGGCTCTCAGAAGTGTGTGTGTGTGTGTGTGTGTGTGTGTGTGTGTGTGTGTGTGTGTGTTAAAAATTGATCCACTTGCTCGAGGTGTCAAGTGTGCTAAGTACACCACTGACTCAATGTATGACCCCAGCCACTGAAGCTTGTTCAACAGACCATGGCTAAAACATAGTCTGTATCCAGACACTTAACCTATTTTACTGAACAAATCTTGCCAAATTTATTTGAACAAATAATTTAGTACACAATATGGTTGAAATGATGTGTTTGGATTTAATGTGATTAAGCACATACAACTTTACATTAAAGATGCATCACTTCATTTATTATACTTTTTTTCCCCTCAGACGTTAGCGTCTATAAAGTGATACATTTTTCAGTTTCAAACCAAAGTTACTTCTAACAATGTAAAGCAAGAATTAAAACATAAAAAAGGCCTAGAAAAAAAGGTACACTAAAGCATATTAAAGCAATAAAGATACAGATATGAGATGGTTAAGTGTGCTGTATTCAGTGATGACCACAGGGGATGTAAAAAAAATCAAGATGGTGGGTGAGACAATGTGATCAAAGCTCCACCCTTTTTTACTACCATGTGATGTGTGCTAAAAAAGAGGAGGGGTTTTTATATAGTCACGTCTACCATTCTGACTTGTTAAACTTCCCCCATAGAGGTCCCTGGCTCAATCTTCCTTTTCAATGATTCTAGTTCTCTAAAAGGATCTTATAATTTATTTGTACTCATTTATTCTAAATTCAGTCAAATGTCTGCATACGTTGCATCTACACAATAGGTCTCTTTGTACTGACAAATTACTTTGCACTGACTACTTGGAAAGTTTACAAACATTCTAGACTTAAAGCTAATATCATATCTTAAGTAGATTCAGAGACTAGGCATAGTTGACCAGTATCAATCAATCATTCAATCAATTAATTTTATTTATGGCCAAAAGGCCCAAAGACCAGTATCAGTATCTTGACCAGTTACAAACCTTAATGAATGGTTTTTGACAAAGGACTTTCAGCATCAGCTATCTCACAAGTTTGTTATCTTGTGATCAACAGAAGTTGATCTACATGAGAAAAGCTAATTAGTAATTAGAAAAGGCTGCTAGATGGCTCCCAGACTTTTTACTTTATTTTCTTACTTTCTCTTTTTTTGATACGGGTTAGCACAAATTCTATTACTGTAACTATACAGTAATGTAGCAGCTACAGACCCTGAGAAACAAAATACTTCATCATCTACCACAGAAGCACAAGAATTTTTGTATTATACAAAGGGAATCACAACTTATCCCACATCCTCATTAATAAAGGTGGCATTCAGGTGTTATCATGTTGATAGTATTCCAGGGTTTTAATCTGATATAATTTTGATTATAGGCTATATACTCTAAGTACATTTTAAAAAGGTGTAGGAAGGAAGGAGTAGATAATGCTGAAAAAGAAAGAGGGAGATATGTCACATGGAAATGAAAACAGTATTAGCTTACAGCAACATGAAAAACAATTCTTTTCTGTTGCCAAACTTAAATTGGGTTTTTATATATTCTGAAAATAAAGTTATTATAGGTTGTTAATTATTCTGCACCTTTCTTTCCCTAGAAGCAAGCAGACTCTTTAATCAGGGCTGCATTTCAAATACTGAAATTAAAGTATTACTAACAGAAAATGCTGATTATCTAAGCATGACATGTCCTTTGTATGATGCCATTCCCTATGCCCCTTTCTGGAAAAAATGTTATAGTAAGGACACATTAATCTGTGTCACTATGGTTATGGCATGAAGCAATATCCTGCATGACAACCAGAATGGAAGAAAGCATCTTCTATTTTATGTCATCTAACTTTTACAAATGTAAAACACGTAAGGCCACTTACAACATTAATGTCAACATTATCAGTGTTAACCTTTGTGCTTCCACAAGTGACTCTTGCAAGGAAAATCATTACTGCTACAAAGGCTTTTGTCTGTGCCAACTCTCAAGCCAAACTTGAGTCAAGAATCCCAGAAGTGCTTCAGTATACCTACATTGAGCTCACAATTAACCTTCAAAAGTTACAATGGAAATAAATACCACAAATTTCAGTTTTTGGACAGTTTTGATAAACCCTCAAGATATATTTACTATCTGTGAAGTCATATTATTATTCTAGTTTGATATAGTTTACTTCCTAAACCCTGATAACTTAACTGTATTTTATCAAATGATGAGAAGCAGGTAAAAAGTGGTGGCAAGTGAATGCACCCTATGAGACAGTCTGGAATCCAGAACCATCCTTTACTTACACAGAGTAAGTAAAGTAAGTCTGTAAGTAAGTCCGTTCTTCACGTTATATATTCTGTATGTGGTGTTTGCTAATAGCTCATTAAATATTGAAATGTGCTATAGAAATTGCACCATTTTTTTAATGACTTCTAAAGCTAAATTTATCATAGGCTACCAAATGGCTTCCAGTCCATTTCAGTTTGAAGTGCTGGTTTCAATCAAGATATCTCAAAGACTGCTTTCCTCAGATTTATCTATATGAACCCTAAGATCTTTTCAGTGATCTTGTTCTAGCTATAAAATGCCTTCCCAGATACAATTACCTTGTACTGCACTTAGGTTCATTCGGGCAAAAGGTGAAAAGTATGTCATCCTCTTAAGCTCCCCCCACCTATATCTGTGCTATTAGTATTCGTATCACTGTTTATAAAAGAAAGGGGGCGGGGGAGAGAGAGATGCAGTGCTTTGAAATCAAAGATTAAAAAAAAGTCTGCAGCTAAATTAAGACATCTTTTTCCAGGAGCAGTCCCCAATTGTGGAAGATAACTGTGGAATCCTGGGGAAAAACACAGCTGCTTGAAGCAGTTTGAGGCAAGTCCTGCATGCAGCAAGGGACCTTGTTGCCTTCAAACGTGGTGCTATCTGAAAAGAAAATCACAGGTATAGTGGTAGTGAAGGAACTGTGTTTTGCTGGTTTCATTTTATCTGGACAGCCACCAAAGAGGAGTATCAGTGGCATACAACTTGTGGGATCTGTTCTTTCTCACTTGTTGCTCAATATCTTTATGAAGCTGCTGGGGGGAAATAATCCAGAAATTTGAGGTTCAGTGCCATTAGTATGCCTTAATTGTCTCTCCACTGTATGACTGCAACATAGTCTACATGAAACTACTCTTGAAACCTGTCTGGAAGGTGCAACTTGTACAAATGTAGCTGATTGTTAAGCAGGGTGGTTCAATGGCACCACATAACCCTGAACTGAGACTTTGGAACTGGATGCCTGTATACTACTGGGCTTGATTTAAATTGTTGGCATTAATTGGTAAACCTTAAATGGTGTAGGACCCAGGTACTTAAAATATTGCTCCTCACTACTACCCAAAATGTACATTAGGATCCCATTGAGTGTGGCTCACAATAATGCTCCCGCAGTGACAGTATTCTCAATTACGACACTCTCTCCCAGGTAGCCTCCATGCTTTCTTCTTTCAAAAAACAACTAAAAGCCTGCCTATTCAACCAGGCAATTATGGGATGATTATTATCCCAGGACTACACTGAATTTAATTTTGCCTGTTTTATTTATTTTGCTTTTTGTTTTAATGAATTTTGTCTTTAATTATATATTGTTTGTATTATTTTAAGCATTGTTGTAATAGTTGCATTTAAGAATACCCCCATCCCTTCAGGCCCCATTGGGTGGAAAGGTGATATATAAATAATAACAAAATAATAAATAAAATGAAATAAAAATTGCCTGACTAATTAACTTGCAGGACACCATGTCAGATGGCACTGCTTTTCTATCTTAAGATTCTACATATATACCTGCCCTCAAGCACATGTGAGGCCCTACTTGCAGTTATTCACAGGCTGCCAGTAGGCTTTCAGGTGCAATTCAAGGTGCTAGTTACCACATATGAAGCACTTCATGACAAAGGGCCAGGTTACTTGTGGGCTGCATATCTCCAAATGAGTTGGTCAGTCCCACACGATCCAACAAGGTGGGCATACTTTGGGTCCCCACTATAATTGGGTAGGAACCACGAGTCATGCTTTTTCTGTTGTGGTGTCTGCCCTCTGGAACAGCATATCCCTTGAGATTCAGATGGCCTGATTCTCTTGGCCTTCCAAAAGGCCTTGAAGGACTGGCTTTTCCCCAAGGCACTGGATCAGAGTGGTGATATGGCTGTAGTGGATGGAAACTGAACTATTATGGGCTGGGCTCAGATTATTAGGAAATTGGGAGACTATATAAACTGATTAAATAAATAAGTCATTCAAAAAGTTTACCTGATTGCATATTCTTATAAGAATTAACTTTCATGTATTTATGGCATAATTCTAATGGTTATTCATTTTTTCAATGGAATTTATCCCTATTACACATGTTTATGATTTTGGATTAAGTTTCTTAAAAATAAATAAAAAAACTGCTGGAGAGGAAGTATAATAAATTAACAGGCAAGCTTTAATAATAATAAAATAAATTATATGCAAGCATATGTACAGATGTAATTATTTAGTGGTAACACCAATCCAGAATTTAAGTGATGATGATTCAAGAATATAACATTTTTTAAAAATAAGTAGACATATAGAGTTATATGTTAAGGTGAATCTTTTGCAAAAGTATATAGTTTAAATGAAGTTGAAAGAAATAAGGTGAAAGGATGCAAAACAGTGATTCTAACGTCTGTTCTTTACTAAAGAATTTTATTTAGAACAGGTAGTATTTCATTATCAGATAAAATAGTGTTTGATAAATGTAATTGGCTTGCAGAATTCTAAGTATTAATTCTTAATATTAATTGCAACCAAATTTAAAACAGTAAGTTAACCTTAGGGGAATGAGCAAATGAGGTCAAAATAAGACTGATTTTTTTTCAATTCCATATGATATAATTAATCAACCTTGTAAAAATACTATAGAAAATTACTGTTAAAGATGGTGATTATATATTTTGAGTATTATCCATAGCAGATCTTGGCTATTTTCTTAATTAAATATATTATTTTATTTTCTAGAGTGCTGTTCTAGAAGGTTTTCAGCCTGTTCAAGTACTACATAGATTCCTATTTTATAGCCAATTGAATTATTTACGTTTGTTAGTGACAAAACTTGCCCATTTTGTTGTTGGTACCAAGGTACTTGAGCAGCACTCCGTAGTGTCATTATCATAATAATTTCTGAAATTAAAACCTGCCTAAAACTCTGTGGAAAGCTAACAACCAGTTCATTAACCATTCCTGTTAGTTTGTTTTCAATAATGCAAAAATGATTAGAAGTTTAATTTGTTAATCACCTGTGTTTTGACTGGCAGTAGTATATGATTCTCTGCAGAAGTCTAAACTAGCCCTTGCAGAAAATAAAACATGCTAATGCTTTATCAGGCCTAATAATATTTTTTTTTAAAAAATTATCACACCTGGGCAAATCATTGACGGTTATACAATTAATTTCTCCTTAACTCAATTTAATTTTAGAGGCAATGATGAATACATCTAGGAGAATAGTCTATCATCAATAAGATTTAGTACTTCACTCACCAATCATGTGGTTTGCAACATGAACCTGGATATCCCACTCATTGTAGAAAACCATCTGGCACTTGATGCACTGATAGGTCTTCTTCTAGAGAAAACAAGGATGAAAGTCTTAATTAAGCAACTCTCAGAACACTTATGTGAAAAAAAAATACCATGATAATATTCATCCATTTTAATATACTAATATAGAGCCATTTATTAGTTATGTTATCATCCAATTGGTTAAAAGAAAATCTTAGGTTTCTTTACTCATTCAAAAGTTCAGGAAAACAAGGGAAAGATATGCTCATCACCATTTGACACCATTTCAAAATGACCAGCTTGCCAAGCAATTACAAGTATAGCAAATGGCAAATTGAATATTTCCAATGTCATTTTTAACCTATCTTAATACAGGATGTGTTATGGCTTATATTCTATTCCTTAGATAAGCAACTGATTTTCTTAACTGCTAAGGGGATTAGGTCCCAATTAATTAAGAGTAAGTATCAATAGCATTCATTGTAGTTTTTAGGCAGTTATCTGCTGCATCTGCCCTATGGAATAGGATGGCCCCAACCTTGACAACCTTATGGAAGGACCTGAAGATTTGGCTTTGCCATCTGGCCTGGGTATCATAGAGTGGTATAGAGCCCATAAAATGGTTGTACTGTTCATGAATTACTGTGCTTTCCCAATTACTGCACTGTATGGTTTTAATTGTTTTTAAATTGTTTTAATGTTCTGAATTATTTGTATGGTTGTTTTATTCTGTGTTTTTTGGTATCATGTTTTAATTGTAAGCCACCCAGAGTCATAGACAGCTATATAAATTGAATGAATGAATGAATGAATGAATGAATGAATGAATGAATGAATGAATGAATGAGGAATAGATAAATTTTGGATCTTAGAGTGCAGAAAGATCCAAAGTTGTGCCACATAGCAATAAATCTGCTTTTAACATTCAATAATTATTTGGGAACTTAGAGGACATTTTCTTAATACAATGCATATTCCATAGTACAGAAAACATTTAAGGTCATCATAGTTACTACCAGACTTAAATAATTGTTGGTCAAAGAGTTACTAACAGAATACATTGCTTGCTTGTTCATTTGTTTCTCTATTAGTACATATCATATCTGAAATCACATCTGATGGTTAGAAAAACCTCATCTGCCTATGTTCAATCCTTGTGTGCCATTTTAATGATCTGTTGTTGATAGTTACGTAAAAAGTCTTCTTACATCCAATCTGATAATTACTTCATCTACTTTGTTAATTGTAGATGGACAATAGGTCTTTCCTAGCTCCACTGGTGATTGTGTAGATTTTTCGTGTGAAACATGTTCTCTGCCACTTACCTAAGCCTAAACATCTTACCTAAGCCTCTTACCTAAGACTAAACATCATTTTTGCCCAAGTGGCAAAAAGTCATTTGGAAAACTTCTACTGCATTTTTAATAGACATGAAAATTTCTGAAATCTTCAAAGAAGCAATTTAAAACGGTAGATTAACAGCTAGGTTTAAATTCTAGACTGCATAGCAAAATGAAGGGACATTTTCCCTTCTCCTTTCAACAGAGTATAAAATAGTCGTATTGTGAAAACATATCCAGGAATCTTTTGTTTATGTCTTTGGAGTTTTTATTGTTACTGTTACTATTGCTGTTCTAACATATTTCTAGCTGAGCAAGAGCTCACATTAAATTGAAACTAACTTAAGTAAAAATATAAAACTAGCACAATAGCATGCACAATTAGAACTAAGACAACAGAAGAATGAGCAATATTGTACATTATGGATTTACATGGTTTCCAATGACCTTCATATAGACAGATATACGATTGAAATACTTTCTGAGAACAAAACTAACAGGTAATTTTTATAAGGCTGATTATTTAATATGTCTATTTTACTTGAGTTGGATTTTGTATGTACTGGGATCAAAACCCCTAGGTCTTAAATGTATCCTATTTACCTAAAGTCAGAATAATATAATTGATTTTTAAAAGAATTGTTGATCTTGATTAGTACATAATCCTTGGCATATCAAACTAATTCTGAGTGTTCCTTCATTTCTTCCTTTTACATGTATAGGTATAATTTCCATGACACATTTTTGACATTTCCTAATGGACTCCCTAAAATTTTAAGAATTCCTAGTACATTTCAAGGTTCACTAACTTTCATTTACCAAATAACATTAATTTCTTATTCTAAATTCCTTCAGTTGGATACCTGCAAATATATGAAAACTACGTTATGCAGAAACAGTATGTTATCATCACAGAAAGAATAATCCATCAAAATAAATCCAACTAATGTGTACTTGCTTAAGATAATCATTTCTAATTCTCTTTTAATCTGCAAGTAAGGCATATTGAATTCAGTGGGATTGACTTCTCAGTCTTCTCAATGATAACTTTAATATAGCAATCTGCACTTAACCCAAAAGACAAATGGTTAGGTCAGTACTTGATTTTTTTTTGAAGTAGCACCTACACTTCTGTTTAACAATCTCCCTATCTCATACACAGACCACCTGGCTAACAAATAGTTCAGGATTCCATGGTAAATACTGAAGTATCTCAAATCATATCTGGCTCCATAATTTGGATTTTCTTGTGGATGTAACAGGGTGATTTAGGAAAGGAATGGTTCTATGTGGTCCTTTTGTTGTGGCATTACCAGCTGGGACTTAGATATACAAGAACAGTTTACTGAAAGTTTCAGGCTGTCAATACTATTTTAAAAAAAGTTAATCCTTTGCTGTTTGTTAAAAAGTGATAAATTATGGAAATCAGGATTTTGTATTTGTTTCAGCAGCGTATTTGTCATTTTAAAATCCAGGTTGATTGACACAAGACTAGTTAAATGTACTGGTGGCTTAAAAGCTGGTATTCAAGAACTTTTTGGAATCTAAGCAGCATCAGTGTTTGATTTAGTAGCACTGCCAAAATAACCTTTCATTTTGTGATTTTTTTTTTAAAAGTCCTCTTTTGTTAGATAATTCTGAACATTCTAATAAGTGATCAGGTATTTTTCTAGTCAGATGTCTTTTTACCTTTATAATTAAGCTTTGAGTAAAGAGGAAAAAATCCTTGACTGTTGTGTCACTGTATTCATATGTCGTTATTTTTCTGGACAGTTGTTGACATTCTCTATGCTTTACTGTTCTAATGAGAGAAAAGGCCAGGCATTAAGTTTACATTTTTTTGCTTTTGGTAAAGTCACATATCAGGAATAATGCTAGGGCTAAGCTAATAAACCATATATATGCTGGTTTAATACTGGTCATCTGGGAGCAAGAAATATTTTCTAACTAGTTCTAAGGGGAAATGATGTTTTAAAAGGGGAGACTCTTACACTGTGCATGTTGGTCTGCATGTCAGCATCAAAAGCATCTTTTAAGATGCCTAGCATAATAAAGCTGTTGCTTAAGAAAGTTGTTGCTTAAGGTCTCTTTTAGATATTCTTTAATAGAAGGCTCCTGTATTTTTCTACATAAAATCAATATTTAGGCCCATCTTACTACATTTAAAGAGTAAATAACAGGCCCATTTGGTGGTAAAATTAAATTGAAGTTAGATTTGCAATGCATGCATTGTTATTTATTCAAAAGCACCAATTCATTTAAAGTTAGTTATAACAAACTGCCTGTGAAAGCGGTGGCATTTAAAGCAGTTATGACTAACTTGTTCTAGTGGTTTGAATGAGACTATTTATTTATCTAATAAAGATTTCCCCCCGCTGTTCTAGGGCCTTAGAGTTGCTTATAAAAATTTAACATCATAATAGCATATTAAAAAATACATTCAATAAAAGTACAGCAGAAGCAAGGATCACAGGTAAAACACAATCTTTATTTAAAACATCAAGCACTTGGCAAGGCAAAAATCTGTCAGAAAATAAGTGCTTTTATCAATTGGCAAACAGAAATTCATCTACCCTTCAAGGGTTCAATGTTCCATAGCACTGGTGCAGCCACTGAAAAAGCCCTATCATTAGTCATCATAATCTAGCATGTTACCAATCTATTAGAAAGGAGACTTTCCTTATTTTAAAAAGAGAAGGGTGATAAAATCCATGTCTTGGAAAATTGTGCAGCAGGAAAGCATTTTCTCTTCACTGTGAGCTGATCTTGATATAACAGAGTTACCACAATTCAACATAGATACTCTGTATACATACAATAAGAGTGGGAAACATGGTTTCTTTGTCACTGTCTTGTCACAGTACTTGATTTAATATGGACCCTAATATGCATTTGGCAGATTCATCTGGAGTCTTCCTTTCTGTTCTAGCAACAATGAGGGTTCACACTGCCTCATCAACCTTAGTTCTTTGGAAAATTAGGAAATTCTTTTGCTTCCATCAGCAGGGAGGCCTGTTGAATTGTCTCTATTGCCCAATTGGATCATTGATACGTTTCCTTATTCCAGAGAGTTACTTCAGTCATGTATGATACTTTATGATACGTATGATAGAAGGCCTGGTGACCCCAGTTGAGATGAAGCCAATCAAGTAGCTTATCTGATTGTATTTACAGCTGCCGTGGGGGGTGGGGGGGATCAATGGGTTTTTTATATTGTGGATTTTTATTCTGTAAGCCGCCCAGAGTCACTGTATGTGAGTTGGGCAGCCATATAAATTTATTAAATAAATAAATGGTGGTAAGACGTCTCAGATGGGAAGAATTTTTATTGTTCAGAAACTTAAAGGAGAGCTGTTGTTTCAAGAAGTCTTTGGAGGGAAAAACACTTGTTTAAGCATTTAATGCTTAAAAACCAAAAAAAAAAAAAACCAAAAAAACAACAACCCCAGATTCTTCAGGGAAAAAGTTGTTGGCCCAAAAATATAAAGCTGATAAAGCAAAGCAACTCTCAGTCTACTGAGTGTGGTATTAACTTGGCAAACTCTGTAGATAGTTATGTAGGTAGAATGAGCACTGAAATGCAGGATGAAATTGAAAGCTAATTACCGCTGAATTGCCAGCATTTTGCATGTATCACATGCAAGAGTAGTACATCTGGTGCTGATTGTGGGCATTAAACTGTTTGAGCAGCCCAGAGTCATGTATTGAGATGGGCGGCTATATAAATTTGAGAAATAAATACATAAATAAAGATCTGCTTTTAATATTGTTGCTTATATATTATAAATAACCATTTCTGTAAAAAGAGTTTAAAAATCTCTTATGTTTACATCCAAAGAGAACAAAGCCCTATAGCTGTGCTTCTGGAACTTTTTATTATTTAAGGACGTGGGGATTATAGAACAGCATGCTATCTTTATTTAGGCTTAAACAAGTATCACCAATTATTCCCATCTAAATCCTTTACTCAGAACTTACCTTGGAAGCATTTAATATATCCTATGTATTAACAACAACCACAACAAAAACCTTTATTACATGAACCTTGTAACTACTGTCTCTTTTTGCAGAGTTAACAGCAAGTTTCTGAACAACTATGAAGGCGCAAGTAAAAGTTAAAAACTAGCTCATTATACTGGCTCCTACAGTTCATGGATCAAGGCTAAAAATTCTTCTAATATTCTACCAATTTTCCCCATGTTTTCTTCTCCTGTAAGAGAGATTTCTTGCTTCTTTGCACCTTGTGTGTCTCAGTACACTGCATGTTCCTCCTACTTAGTGGAACGCAGGCGATAGTATAATGATATACAATGTCTCTAGTTTAGAGATGTTACTATGGAATAGCATGAGTGTGCTTAAATAAAACTGGGCTTATTTTGTGCTTGTGATATACTTGCCAAACTGTTCCTACTGTTGCAGGGAATGCTGCAAGTGGCATAGGTATGATGGCTATGGCTAAGGCTGGTGGCCTAGTCTATACCTTATTTATCAAAGTATGATAATCAGCACCTATATTTATGGGCTCGAAAACGAAAAAGTATACTATATAACAGTGGAACTAAGAGAAATGGAAGGATATAATAAATCCAAATAAAATAGTCAGATATTGTGGATTGGAGTTGAATAAATGCAAGGTAATGAAGCTATAGATTTAATTACAAATGAAAGGGCTAACATGTATGCCATAAATATGAATTGGTAGCATCTAGGCTATTGTGGGTACATATGAAAGAGGAATGGTCAGTGATAGTTGCATGTTACTCTCCAGTGAATGTGGTAACAGAACCAGAAAAAAAAAGTTTTGGGAAATATTGTGCCATATTCTGAATAAATGTAATCCAGAAGAAAAAATATTCTGTTAGGGAACATGAATGGATGGGTAGAAGGAAGATGAAAAACCAATATGGTCAGTCACAAAAGATTGTCTGGAAAGTAGACACAAAGACGGTAGAAACTGCTTGCAATACAATGAACAGTCATAGAGTACCACAGAAGTATGCAAGCGAGTAGAGTTACATTACCCAGAAGTATGAAAAAGAAGCCTGATGGAATGATGAAATGGCTGTGCATGAAGGTAAACATTCAACTAAGGGAATGACTGTTGCAAAAATGTGAGCCAAAGATGTTATATGTGTATAGAGAGCAAAAGATGGCTTCAGAAATATAATTAGAAAGCAATTAACGCTTAACATTAAAAGAAGCAGAGAAAACACAGGTGGATTTTGTTGGAAACATCAGATTGTTTTGGAAATGGACAAAGGGCTAAACAAAAACAAATATGATGGAATTATTTGGGATAAACTGAAGGAAGGGAAAAAAACCAGAAGGAGTATTTTAGAGATCAGTATGGAGAAAGATAAGGATAGAAGGGTGAACTGAAACAAATGTTATAATTATTAGTGTTCCAGAAAAATGAGAAAGAAGCCATTCATGCTGTAAGAAAGTTGAAAAATGGTAAGGCTACCGGTGAAGATGATATAACTGAAAAGACCTTAAATTATATATGCCATTTACTTATGTAATAGCTGTGCAAACTGTTTAACGTATGTGTGAAGACTGTCATCTATGCTTGAGGATTGGAAGAATGCCATTGTAGTTCTATACAAAATACAAGACAGCAAGCATGAAAGCAAAAATGATAGTAGTAGTAGTTTGTGAAGTGTGCAAGGTGTCAGAATTCTGACTGAAAAGATACCAGAAGTGACTATGAGCAAAATTTGGAAACTGCTTTGTGGCTCTATTTGGGCAGGGATTTGTAGACTGGATTTTTGCTCTTCGGCAAGTTATTTAGAAATGTATGAATGTGAGAAACAATTTTTATTGTACATTTGTTAATTTAGACAAAATATACAGTAACACCAATAGGCTTTGAATTATGGAATATTTTGCACAAATACAGAATTGAACGCGGTGGCGCTGCGGGTTAAACCGCTGAGCTGCCGATCGGAAGGTCGGCGGTTCGAAACCGCGCGGTGGGGTGAGCTCCCGTTGCTCGTCCCAGCTCCTGCTCACCTAGCAGTTCGAAAACATGCAAATGTGAGTAGATCAATAGGTACCGCTTTGGCGGGAAGGTAACAGCGTTCCGTGTCGTCATGCTGGCCACATGACCCGGAAGTGTCTACGGACAACGCCGGCTCTAAGGCTTAGAAACGGAGATGAGCACCGCCCCCTAGAGTCGGACACGACTGGACTTTACGTCAAGGGAAACCTTTACCTTTACCTTACAGAATTGAAAGTTGATTGCTGAATGCAATAAAAGTGGTACATGATAGAAGTAAAGTACATGTGGGATCAGAAGTTTCAGCAAGTTATGTTTCAATGTGCAAGATGGTGGATGCAGCATTGCAATCAAAGCCCTGCTCCTTTCCTATGTTCACAGAGATAGAAAAGGGACAGGACTTCGATCTCAACACCTTTCCTACCTTCTCACTGATTTTGACCTCCTGTGGATGCCTCTATGTGGGAATAAGTGGAATTCTTAGCAAGTGGTTTATAACTGAGCAGGTTAAGAGAAGGATATGTGATGTCCCATTGGTTGTTTAATGTAACTATTGATAAATATATAAAAAAGCATTCTGTTGACATCAGAGGACTTTTCATTGGCTATGTCAATGTATGTCAACTTTCTCTTGCATGTAATGCCTTGTTAGCTGAGAACCTCAGTAACTTACAGTAAGTATTAAATAAAATGTATGATAGAATGAGGATTGTGGAACTCAATGTATCAAAGACAAAACTGGAAGGGAGAACAGGCAATTTAGGTGAGAGCCCTCTACTATTAAGGATGAATAGGAGAGGAAATTGGGTCAAGAATGAAGGGACAATGAATAAATGTGGACTGAATGCAAAAGCATACCATCAGTAGGAAGGAAATATGCTGAGGTGGTCTGAGTATAAACAAGATTTAATTGCACAACTACTATTCCAAGGAAGAGTGAATGGGTTGAGAGTATTGGAAAAACCAAAAAATTCACAGCTGGATGGAGTAGATGAGAAGAGAGAAGTGAGAAATTTAAACAAGAAAGGACAACGTATAAAGTAGGATGTGATCATGGTGGAAACAAAGATAGTATGAAGAAAGTTTGGAGAGGCATGGTGAACGGTATTAGTTTAAATTAGTTCTAGTTATCTTTCTTTTTCTTATTTCATGCCTTTAATTTCTTTCGCTTACATTTTTGCACTTTGCATAATGTCGCTTGAGCTGAAAGAGGATAGTAAGACAGGTAGATACGTATGGAAAGAGATATCAGATCTCTAATATAGAGACTACCCTGCATGCCAACATATTTTGCCTACATTTATTCAAGTAGGAGGTACATGCAGTATACTGACATAACCCTCAGGATGCTAAAGATATAAAGGTGTATAAGAATCCCAAACTCACCCAGATGAATGTTGCTGAAACTTTCTTCCCCTCTGGAAAATATAAAAAGCTATTCCTAATGTTATAGTTTTCAGCATAAGACTTATTTGGTCTTTTCGTAATAGTACAGTTTGTATGTGTACGGGCTTTACTAGAATTATTAACTGGGGTTGCTAATTTGATGACTAAAATATGCCAGAAAAGAAATTATCAAATAATCCCATCCAGAGCCAAATGCATACATTCTTCAAAATTGTGTATGCTTTTCATGTACTCCCTGAAGAGTATTTGTGAAACATCTTAATCCACTGGCCACAACTAGACCATTTCAACTCAAGATATGCATCAGTTTAGAGTACAGGAGAGAAAAGAAAATCAGCCTGAACAAACTATCTACCTCTTTTGTTAAAAATCAGTTAATTACTTTGGTTTCTTTTTTTACTATTTTTTTCATCAGCTCATCAATCTAATTTTTTGGAAAAAAAATCTGATCTCAGGAGGTTGTTCATTTTTGCCCTGAACTGATCCTCAGTATAAGATTGTTTTACTTTTGAAAATTGATGCTTATGCTTTAACTACTTATATTGCACATTAATCTTTTCTGTTTCCGAAGGTTTTAAAACTCCAGGTAAATCATGTATGTCACTTCCTTCTCAATGCTTGTGGATATACATCAAAACCTTCAAACAACATTTCTAGGCATGATCTCACTTTAAAGACACTGAGCCATTCATATTTTATAAGATCTTGAAGTGTCTAGGTGTTCCTCCATTAGATGGGTGATTAGCTTTTGTAGCAGTTTCTCCCACTGTTTAAATCAAGCTGACAAACATACAATTTTCTGGATAATCATTCTGTTCACCTAAATGTCTGAGTTAACATTAGATATACTTAGTCTAGCAATATCTCCTCAAAGCAGAAAATATATCTAGGTGAGAGTTTCCTTCCAATATGTCAATCTGAGTTATATATAGAAGTAAAACAGTGCAAAGCACAAGAGAGCACATTGACCACTCTCACAAAATGATTGCATTGGATCATGGCCAAACATAAAACATCTAAATTGAGAAGACTGCTCTTTGCGGTACACTCTTAGGCTCCCAGGATTTCCTCTTTCACCTCAGCTTACCTTTAGCTTTCGTTCCTGGGCTACTATACAAACATCCATACAAACATTGGACTGCAGTCACCCACCATTTCATCTTCTAATATGCCGCTCGGATCTAAGTGAGGAATTGCTAGAAATACTGATTGCACTTCAGGCTAATACTTTGCTTTGCAGCATACTACCTCCCCAAGGTTTTTAAATGAAAAGATGAATAAATATAAATAAAATAAAATGGAGCAGGGAGCCTGGTGAGTGACAAGAAGGTGCTTGCAGCCACCCTGGGGTCCCAGGGAATAAACCGTATGGGATAAACTCAATCAGCTTGGGTGGTATCTCTGTTCAGTCCTTTTAGCATCAGTTTACAAGAATGTCTCACACGAAAACTGCTGGTTCTATGGTTGTTGAACTACCCAAAAGTAGCCATTTGTAGAAATGAGTCATTTTTCAATTATTGCTTCAGCTGTCACTGCCTTGCATCACTCTATTTAGTCACCTGATCATTACCGATACATTAAAAGGGAGAGCTATTTGACCAGTGAAGAAAATAACTATTTCCCCAGTGCAGGAAAACTGCAAAAAGTGCCTGCATCTCTTCATAATTTTTTCAGTGAAATGAAGCAAAATTATTTGTTCCTGCCACCACTCTGAAGTGAAGGTAATTGGGGATCTGACTGCCTGGAGTCGCTCTATGACCAGGAAGCCTTGTGCTCACTCTCAGTCAGCTGCCTTTGCTGTCATGTAGCCAAATCTGAAATATTCAGCTGAATCCTGGTCATGACCCCCCACCCCCACCCCAGAGGTTTATATCCCTTTATTCTAAGTGATGTTCAAAGCAGTTTAAGATTTAAGAAAACCAGTACAATGATAAAGTGTAATGTATTAAATCTTTTTTTAAAAGAAATAAAATTGGGAGAGTAAGATGCATCATTAAAAACTATTTGCAGTTAAATGCTTGCATAAAGCATCTAATGCTCACTGCTTTAAGTCTGATGCTCTCCAGGTAGATTGGAATGTGTCTAAATTAATAAATAGGAAATACTGATCATTACTGATGGTTCATTTGGGTTGG
Organism: Candoia aspera; assembly: GCF_035149785.1. Classification (NCBI taxonomy): domain Eukaryota; kingdom Metazoa; phylum Chordata; class Lepidosauria; order Squamata; family Candoiidae; genus Candoia; species Candoia aspera. The sequence continues at coordinate 162,752,146 of NC_086155.1, forward strand.
GTGTTCCCACACCCAGCACTGCAGCAGAGAAAGCTCTAACCTTGATATTCTCAGTGTTTAGAGGCTAATGGGCAAACTTTAAACTGGGATCTTTTGCATTAAGAGCAAGATAACCCCTCCTTGGTTTGGCATTGCATGCTTACTGTATGGAATCCAGTTCATAACTTATTGTTCCAATAAAAAAGTTTGTTTTTAGATATTTTATTTCAATTCTTACTGCAGTTGCTAAATACATTTATTTGTGAAGCTTCTCTAGTAGATTTCTTCATTGACCTCTTTCCCCTTATTTCCAGCTTCCAAAATAACTTACATCTCCAGTAAAATAAACTGTTCACCTGGGAGAAAAAATTCAATTTGATTTTGATTGAGGTAGAAAGTTCTCTCTCTCTGCAGTTATTAAGTTCACTTTTCCACTAATTGTACAACCACAAAACTTTTTGAAAAATCAAACCTGAAGCATTATGCACTCATAGAGCCCAAGCATGCAAGACAGGCATGAATATGCCAGAGCAGTGGCACAATGTTAAGCCTGCCATTACTAGCCACACTTCTGTGATACTACTGCACACATATAGGAATCCTGAATAACTGGCGGATACTGATCATAAAGTAGTGCCAACGTGTTCTTAGCTGAATATGTCTTTGTTGTCATCTGCTTTTGGCCCTAGACTGACCCAAAGCAACGTTGTTACTTGAGAGGAAATATGATACAATCTATCTCCCACTCCCTGCTCATGTTCAGAAGTCAAGTGAACAGTGGTAGAACACTACCCTGATACTGAGATTGACTAGCATCCCCATACTTGAGAGCAGACAGACAGTTTTGGGGTTAGAGATACTCATCTTGACCAAATAGCCCTAAGAAGGATTCTGAAGGAATAACTGTTCCATGTCAACCCATTTCCAACTAGAATTTTGGAGTCTTTCATAATTAGGAATGCTGATTACCTACATTAACTCTGTAGTATTTGCATATGTAAAATAAGCATTCATCATCTAATTACAGTATTTTATGTGTGGACCTTAATCAAACCAGTATGAGACTCAGTGTTTGGTCTTCAAGAATGCAGCCAAACCCATCCATCCATCCATCCATCCCATCTTTGCTCTAAAAGCCCAAGGTGGTATACTTATTATTTTATCCTCAGAACAGCAACCTGTGAGATTGATGAGCTGACTGAGAGTTATTGGCTCAAATTATTTAGTAAGACCCATGGGTGACCGAGAGATAGAATCTTAGTCTCTCCATTCTTCATCCAACATTTAATCTCTACACCACACTGGCTCTAACATTTTATTGAGAATACCATTAGCACCTAAATCTTAAGGCAAATGATAATTGTTGCTGTTTCTGCTGTTTGCATTTCCAGCAATGCTAGTTCCACCTAGGACTCCATGTCTATTTACTGCAAGAAAGCAAAAGTAGAGAAAATAACCCCCTGAAAAGCAATGTATCCTGATGTATAACATGAAGTCACACAAGGAAGAAAGAACAGACATTCATGCACACAGTACACACATATACACATTCTCAAGAGCTTTGGTGACACACATGCATAAAAATGCAGATCATTTTAAATCTTGTTACAACAGAGAATTTAAGTCTGAATTTACAATTGCCAGATTTGTAATTCAGCATGCAAATTATAAATTATGATTGGGCCTCCAGTAAGTACATTTAATGGACTTAAAAGATTTCAGGCATAGCATCTGCAAGAACAGCAAATGACAAAATGTGTGTTGTAAAGCTAGGATACAACTTTGCCCTTTTGTACTTGCATGGCAACATTGTACAGAAGTACATAAAGAGAGGAGCTTGAATAACCCATTTTTCATCCTTTTGCTGAAATTATGATTTGCTGCAAATACCCTTGATTCCAAGAGGATAAATTCCAACTGAAAATTAAGAGAAACAATACAACAGTTTGTCCATAGAAGAGATTATTGGAAAGGATCTTTCATTTGTTAAATACATTCCAGCAAATACTAGATAGTCATCAGTTAGAAATGGTCTAGGTACAGGTGTTCTACATTGAGCAGGAGACTAGATCCATGGTCCAAAAGTAAACTCAATCTCTGTGATTATATCTTGCAGCAATACTCCAGCATATAGCCATGTTTCCTTTTTTTTTCCAGACAATTCTTTTTCTCTTAGTCCCACTCTTAAATCATCTGAGTCCAACATACATAATATATATTCTTGTACCACACACGATTTAGATGTAGTATTACATTAGTAAACTACCTTGTGCTTGCCGAAGGCTATGCTGGTGGGTTGGGGACTATGGGCACTAAGTTCAGAGTACCCGGTAGGCACCATGTTAACTTTCTCCAATCTAAGTAATTGAATCTGTATTTAACTGCAACACCAACTCACTTTAAATTTTCTGTAATGTATTTTATTTTTATTTTGCCATTTTTCTCTTTAACAAATACTAGGAAAACATAATGATTTTACCTGTGGCCTCAAACCCAACTTAGATCAGGGAAAGATCAACTTTTTTGTCCCATCCCACCAGATGGGCTTGTATGATCTACATATTTTTCCCTGAGACCCAGGACTCACCAGAAAAACTTCCATAGTGAATCAGAGATTAACACGCAGTGGTCATGGAAGAAAACACAGTGTACAGCTATTGAAAATACTTCCCCTTGCGCTAAACAATGCATCACATATAACATAAAGATTTTTTTTTGTCAAAGTCATTGGGAGTTGGGTAGTATACAAACTGAATAAACAAATAATAAATAAACATTAACAGCTGAAAAAAGACAGATTATTCTAAATTTATATATGAGCTGATTAGATCCATGCCTTTAATGTAAATAAGCCTGCCAGGACTATGCCATCTTTGGTGCTAGATGGGGTTGTACAGCCCCGTCTAGTGTGCAATCTGGGGGTCCTTCTGGACTCACAACTCCTGCTTGAAAAGTAGGTGGCAGTCATGGCTAGGAGGGCCTTTGCACAGCTTTGTGTTGTGTGCCAGCTGTGCCCGTTCCTGGATCAGGGGGCTTATTCAGTTACTCACACCCTAGTCACCTCCTGATTGGATTACAGTGGTGCGCTCTACATGGAGCTGCCCTTAAAGAGTATCCAGAAGCTTCAGCTGGTGCAAAACGCAGCAGCGCAGGTAGTTATATGTGCTTCTAAAACAGCACATGTTATGCCTCTGCTCTTTGAGCTGCATTGGTTGCCAGTCTGCTTCTAGGTCCAATTCAAGGTGCTGGTTTTGACCTTTAAAGCTCTTCATGGCATAGGGCGGGTTATCTGAGGGACTGCCTCTCCCTGATTACATCAGCTCGTCCCATCAGATCTGGCAAGAAAGGCATTCTGCGGGTCCCGTCTCTCAGGGAACTACATTTGGTGGGCCCAAGGAGGTGGGGCTTCTCTTGCTGTGGCTCCTGCCTTATGGAATCTTCCCCCCTCCCCCAAGTGAGGTCAGGCCTGTGGGTCTCAGGAGATTTTGAGGTGGCTCCATTGCTGATCAAATTGTGTGTGTGTGTGTGTGTGTGTGTGTAACACTTTAAATATGACTGTGTTTGAAACATTTATTGTTTTTATACTTTTTTGCTGTATGCTGCCCAGAGTAATTTCTTGTGAGATGGGTGGCCATATAAATTTGATCAATCAATCGATCAATCCACTTTTTTATCTACTACATGAATTTTTTTGGATATTGAAACATAACTTTGCAGTTTAATTGCATCAAAGGATGCTTTACACTTAACTTTGAGAAAAACTTGTTTTAGAATTTTACATTTAAAATGCTTAAAATCAAAATAAAGTTGTTTATGTAAATTATCATAAGAATTTCAGATTATTACAGAAATGAAATGGAATGGATTTATGAGCATATGCAAAAGTGGCAAAATCTGAAAATAGATATCCTTAAATATTAGACCCCCAGAGATTAGTATTACACAATCACACTAGAATGTATGTAACAAACATAAGAATTAAAACAAGTATGCAGAACAGACCAAACAACTGAAAGGCAAACATAATATACAATATTCTCATGCATAAGAATTATTGATATGCTATCTAGCAAGACATGGATAATTATAAATAAAGATAAAAATAGGAAACTTAAATTGGATTGTAACAAGAAACCCCTACTTGTCAACTCATGAAAATAACCCTCTTTCAGATATGCTAAGGGAAGGAAAATAAGGAAAATACTGGCACAGCAGCTAGTCCAAAATAGTCAACTCTTGCTAACCCCTGCAGGAAACTTTTGCTTATCTAATGTACCCTCATGCAAATTAAAATTATAAATCAAACTAACCGGTGCCCCAGAACATTAGGGAACTTAAAGTGGAACTTAAGCCACACTGTTCACATATGGCAGATCATGGTGGTTTGTCTGAAATGTGGTATGTTAAGACCTACCTGGGCAAGAGACAGGGCAATCAGTATGAATTAAAATATATAATTAGGAAATGAATAACTATGAATAGGGAGTTTAAGCCTTATAGAGCCAATCACAATATTACATTTGAATAGTATCATAATTAGTATAAAAACATGGAGAGAAGTTGATGCTTAATCTCTGCAAACTGAAAATCTGAGAACGGATCCAAGGTATGCAGAGTAGGAGAAGATTAATGCTGTCCCCAGACCTTTTGTTTTTAAAATGAAACTCCTGTACACCAGAGAAGACAAAAGGCAAAGAAGGAGCAGCAAAGATACTGGTGCCTGGTGTTCCCAGTGAACTAATGGCTGAACCAAGATTAAGGTAAGATGCAGCAAGCCATGGTTATAGATTTGAGTTAAGGCACTTCTCCTTGAATGCAATTTCAACCACAGTTTACAAATTTACTCAATATGGCTTAGTGTATCCAGTCCAAAAGTACCTGAGAAACATGACAAACAAGATTCAAGTACAATACTGTATGCAAATGTGCCTACATATAAGGCACAGCAAAGGAAGGTGAATCATAAGGGTCCTCCTACTGCCATACCTTGCTTACAAGTCAGGAGGATCTAAGTCTTAGGTTGCCTGGAGTCTTGGCACCCATTGACTCATTTCCTACGAGTCAGCCATCTCTTACTGATACACTCATGTCTTCCATAGCTCCTCCTGCAAGATGATCCCTAGACAATTATGGGTGACTTATGAGTCTGGTAAACCCTTTTTATGCACTCTTGGCTATAACAAACACAAGCACACTGTTATGCTGATTTGATATTTTGTCCCTGTGATATTCATTTGCTGTTTTTTACCCAGCTGTTATGTTAACAGACAACACACAATACTGTAACAATGAGATTGCATTCAAGAAACCAACCACTTTCAACCCACAATCAGCAACAGCTGTGCTCAATAAAAGTAACAGTTTGCAAGTGGTCACAGGAGAATACTCCTTTAACACTTAACGCCTATTGCAAATTTTGCAAAAGCTCTTAGGATTTTGAGGCAGCATATACAGCTCTTTAACATTTTATAAATCTGTATCACCTTAAAAAAGCCCTACCAATGTATTTCTCCATTCCACTTATGAAAATAATAACTTTTTGATGACTTTTTTTCCCAGGATCTCCATGTTTTTCATTCTCAGTCTTAATTACACTGAAGATCCAATACTAACATACAATTCTATATATGAATGAAAAGAAAACCAGAACATTTTACTGGAAGCTGTGGTAAATATATGTCGAAGTCCTTCTTCATATAAGCAGGCAAGAATTTCTAGAACATGCTTGTGCAATTAGGTGATGAAAAAGAAGTTCATATGACAACAACTATTCAGTCATGCTGACCAGAAGAAGGATTGCAGGATCATTCATAAATAACTTTGGAAATTAATTTTTTAAAATAGGCATAATATAATTTATTTAAGCAAAATTACTACAAAATTTAAATCAGCCCAGAATCTGAATTTCCTTTAAAATATGTCAAAAATTATGAAGCTCTGTGTGATCCCTTTTGATAACTGTATTGCTTCTGTTTTTCCTGATGGTAATCAAACAAACTTCTTGGGATATCCCCTTTACCCAAACTGGAAACAAAGAAAATGGATGGAGTATTGTTATTTGCTTACCAACTTTGCACTTCCAGAAATCACCTATCATCTATATTAACAAGTACAGTAGTTGAATTTCCTCAAGTAAAGCCATTCTCAGTCTAAATCTATTCCACTTTGCTTCAATTGATTCTTTTCACCTCAGTCCCCTCCAGTTGTGTCAAGGCTACAACTCAAAAAATCTGTGCTGCTGGGAATTCTGGGAGTTGTAGTCCCAACATGTTTTTACTTAAACAGGTTGGGGAAGGTTGACTTAGATTCTCCTTTCAGATGTTGAACAAGCCTGTGTAATAGCAGCCCCCCCCCCGCCCAAAATACATCCTCTATTGCTCTCTCTTAAGATTGCCCTTAGGCTAAAACTCCTCTTACGATTCTTATATTGCTGTCAACTTTTTTCCACTGTAGGCTACCCATGCATGCTTATTTTATCAGGATTTCCTATAAGTCAGGCATATTGAACATATCGTTTACCCCCTCAGCTCTTCCGTGAGCTTTTCAATTTTTATGTGTCCTATTTAAAACATGATAACCAAACGTGGACATGAGGTTTCAGCTGAGCCTTGAATTGCTGTTTCTGTCAGATTTTAAGTGTGGATTTTAAGTGTGGACTCTCAGATTAATTATGTGGAAGCTATACTACAACAAAAAGTGTTTTTCTCCATAGGAGAAAATATGAAATCACCATCACTAAATTCCTATCCTAACATTTTTTTCTTGGGCTCTTAAAATACCAACTGTCATTTTTAGGTTAGGTTCCAGCAACTCCCAACCTCTGATGTCCCAAAACAAATTACTTTGGGACATCTTCTGCAGTATATGAATAGAGGGAAAACACAAACACAATATGTTATCCAGTGGAAGAGCTATTGAATAAATAATAATAATAATAAAGTTAACACAGTACAAATCATCATATCATAAATTATTGCTTCTATGGTTATCCATTTTTGAGACTGAACCAGGGGGAGACATTTCTTGATATTCAATATAACTTGTTATGGGATAGGTACACTATTTGCTTATTCCAACAAGTGTTAATACACATTAGTGTAAAGGTGTCAGAAAAATTAAAATTCATGTTCCCTTTGTCCAGTTTATCAGTAACACAAGAAGGGAAGCTACATGTTTCAAAGACTATCCCAATTCATCAGCCTAGTTGAAAGCAATAGCTTTTGTGTTTCTTTCACATAGCTTTTTGAGGTATTAGAGCTGTATTACGGTAAGATGGAACAGAAAATGCAAAGATTGCCTCTACTCTACTAGGATTGCCAACAGTTTACAGCCTCATGCAGTTGTGTTTTAAAAGCAACTTAACCTGTAGACAATAGCAAGTGATAAGATTAATTCCCCATGAAAAACAAAATCTACTGCCCTGCAGGCAAAGTTGTAGCTGCTAAATGCACAAGTGAACAGGACAAGAGGTCAGCGTCACTGCATGAGCAATACCCTTAAATGCTATCTGCAGAACCTCAAATCTTTAATTTCAAATGTCCAAATCTCACAATATTGCTACACCTCATGAGATTTTGGTATTGTTATATAAGATCGGAAAGATTTCAAGTGAGAAAGCCAAAATCTTGTGATTTCTCCCAAGAATTCATCAGGTTCAATAAAATATAGAGCAAACATAGTGTAAACACATACATAAATACATCATTTTTAATTAAGTATCCTTTTGGCATCTGCACTTTTGTACCTGATCAGGCAATGTGTGTCCTGCTTGAAAATACTGCATAGCCTACTTTGGGCTGTCTCATTGCTGTTCTAAAGAGCTCTGACTTTTCCATCAAGTATTATCTATGGTTAAATTCCTTGTTGGTGATGGGACAGACATAGTAAAAGGAAACCCATTCCCACTATTCCATAGTATTTATATAACTTAGCACAGTACCTAAATTGTTATTGGTGTGTTAAGGAAATTTGTATAATTAAAAAAGAGATTGTTCTAAGGAGGCTCCTGTCTACATGCTTTAGAAGAGCTGAAAAATAAAGCTACATGTAAGCCAAATATGGACAATGCATGGTTTATCACGGTGTTTTTCCTGGCCGTGACTGCATCTTATTTTCCCCTACAGTTACCATCTTTAAGGCTCTCAGCTGGATAGGTATGCATGGGTAGTGGTGGTGGTGAGGGGGGGGGAGATTCATGGAGCAAGACTCAAAATGACTGGGTATAGTCCACAGGCCATATGTTTCCTGCCCCTTGTAAACAAAAGGAAAGTTAAAGCAAGTTAAAGGCTAAATAATGTACATTTAAGTGTGCTTGGGAATGCCCCTTTGGCAATTCTAATTTGTGTTAGTGATTATGATAATAGAAAAAGGCCACAGCATTTATTGCAAATTAATTAATCTGGAATAAGTGTGTGATCTTATTACTACCCCACGGGACCCTCAGATTTGTACAATTTTATGTTACAGATTATTCTGTAAGAAATGTTAATCATCCAATGCTTAGCATAATATTCTGTCAAATCCCACCACCACACCCCAAATACACGCACGCACGTGCGCGCGCACACACACACACAATCATAGACGCAGACTGAGTTACAATAAAAGACTAATTTACCCTTTAGCAAAAGTAGGTGTTGCACTGTGGCATTTCTTTTTAATCAAAGTAGAGCAAGACAGGGAAAAATTAATGTCAACAACATAATTTACAAAAATAGCCCTCCTGCTCTGTTGCTCACAAATATTTTCAAAAAACAGTGCTCTGCATGCCAACGCTTTGGCTTAGTGCAGTTTACTTTTATGTCATTAACACTCTGTGCCGTAAGCATAACTCAGAGCTAGGGATTCCAACTCAAAATGAACCTCAGTTAAGATTCCAGCTCTCAGTTGTGCTGGCACAAAGATTATTCTCTTCAGTGATAAAGAAGACAATATCCTAGGGAGACTGGAATTAGTCCTACTCTGTGCCATTCAAGCCAAAACACAAGGCTTATCAAGAAGCAAGTAATTGCTAGCTAGCTAATGGCTAGGGGAGATACAATACGCATTTGGGCTAAGTATATCCTGGCAAATAACTAGCAGAAAGAAAGAAAGAAAGAAAGAAAGAAAGAAAGAAAGAAAGAAAGAAAGAGAGGGAGGGAGGGAGGGAGGGAGGGAGGGAGGGAGGGAGGGAAAGGAAAGGAAAGGAAAGGAAAGGAAAGGAAAGGAAAGGAAAGGAAAGACAGGGAGGGAGGGAGGGAGGGAGGGATTAGATATATTTTTACCAAACGTGGTGACTGTTTTAAACAGAGAGAAAGAAAAAGAGAGGAAGAATGAATTACCTCTTCTGATTGCGATGGACTGATTCTGGGCATTGGTGATACCTGTGGTGTTTTCAAATGTGTACTATTGCTGTCTGGAACAAGCTCTCTGTGGACTGACTGGATGTGGTTCTGAAGTTCATTTTCTGATTCAAATTTTACGTTGCAACTGGAACAGCGAGTCTTCAGTCCTCCTGCTTTGCTTTTGTTCTCAGCGGAACTCAGGTTCTCATTCTGGCCGATGCCTTGTCTATTACTGCTTGAAGGTATGTTGATACCTGGGCTACCACTTTTGCTGACATTAACACAAGCAGCACACAGGCCATATGGTAAGCCGTTAATGTCAAGTTTTACCAAATCCTGTTTTGAGCGGAATTCTTTCAGGCAAGAAGCACATTTGTACAGTTTCTGAAGATGCTGCATTCTCCCTGTAGCCTGCACTGCAGAACTGGTGCCTGTCTTTTGCATGTGGAACGTCCCATGGATCTTCAGCTCCAAAGTAGAAGTCACTGTCTGCATGCAAACCACACATCGGAATCCTGTTAAGGAGTTTCGCAAGTCAGGGTGCATCTGACAATGTTCCAAGAAATCTTCCTCACTCTGGAGTGGCATTTTGCAAATCCTGCAGTTCCCTGTATCAAGGCTCTTACTGTGTGTGACCTTATGTTCAGTGAGAGTCAGAAGTGAAGGGAATCTCTCACCACATATTGGGCACATATAGTGTTTCACTGGACCCAAATGTGTCTGCATATGTTCACGGAGCCCATTTTCTGAGAAGAATGTCCGTGAGCACACATTACACTTGTAGTTCCCTTTTATGAGCTCTGCCTTTTTCTTTACTATGGCACTTTCCCCAGGTCGGATATTGTGATCCCGAAGTTGGTGATTTTGCAGGAGAGACTCCATTGTATAGGCTGCTCCACAAATGTCACATCCATACATAGGTTCAGATGTATCAACATCTTCTTCACTTCCATCATGGCTATTGTGAGATTCCTGGCTGTTTGTCAGTAACGTCTGTAGCTCTACTTCTTCTTTCTGAACTGGCTCAGATGCTCCATTGGTTCCACAATTGGGAGTTTTTGTTTCAAAAACACAATGCTTCTCTCTCAAGTGTTTTTCCAGCAATATGATAGCATGAAATGCTTTGCTGCAGAACTTGCAGTTGTATTTTTTGCTGTGTGTTGTGATGTGGCACTGGAGTTCCACTTCAGTACCAAAAGACTCACCACAGAAAATACACTTGTGTACTTTGCCTTGGTTCTCCAGATGATTGTGCTTAACGTGGAGCTGTAAGTCTGTCTCATTGCGGAAATCCCAGTTACAAGATGTGCACCTGTACACCTTCTTCTCATTGCTATGCTTCACAGCCAGATGAAGCTGAATGGAAACTTTTGAATCAAAGACCTCTTGACACAAAGTACAACGGAAAAACACAAAAGTGTGCATGTCAAGCAAGTGTTTCTGCAAATCATCCACTGAAGTAAACTGTTTATCACAACTTTCACAGATGTAGTAAGTGGAGGTTATCATGAAATGGATGGTCACATGCTTCAGCAGGGACTCCTGGTTTGGAAACTCCTTGTTGCACTGAGGGCAAGTCAGTTTGGGAAGGACAGTGTCAAGATGTGTTTTTAAATGAGTCTGAAAACCATCCAGGGAAGTGTATTTAGCACCACACTGATTGCAGATGTACTCACCAGCAGGGCGTGGAGGAGCACCACCAACAGCCTGCATCATCTTTAATGATGTCTGCTCTATAGTAACTGGAGATAAAGGGCTCATGGCTCTAGATTTCTTTCCATTATGGATGTAGTTTAGCGCTAATGGAATGTTCTTATGGTTCTCCTTTATATGCTTATTCAGTTTAAGAACACTATTAAATATTGGAGAATTTGTGCAGTAAGAACAAGAATATACTTCCACGACTGGGTCTTTAGGAGTACCTAACACAGGAGAACCAAAACGAGAACTGCTAAGATCGCAATGGACTTGTCTAATATGCTCTTCCAAAGAAGAATCAGTAAGAAACCCCATATAACAATGAGGACAAAAGAATGCATTACTATCCTTAGCAGCTGGATTTCCAAATCCATGAGTACATCGAATATGTTCCTGAAGAGAGTTGAGGTCATTGAAAACTTCTGAGCAGAAGTTACACTGGTAGATCATAGCAGGCATGGTAGAAACCATCAGTGCAGGATCTGGTGCTTCATGTATTTGTTTCAGATGCTCATTTAGGTTGTAAAGTGAAGGTAACACTTCTAAACAATACTGACAAATATGGGCTTGTTCAGGTTTATCTAAATGCATAGTTTTCAAATGTATTTGCAGTACTGCAAGGCTTGAAAATAACTGCTTGTTGCAATAAATGCAACTATAAGTAACCTTGGCTTGCTTATTTGAAGGCCCAGTGATATCAGCCACTTGTTGGGCTGTCCGTTTTCTTCCACGTCCTTTTGTGATTGGGGGAACTGTTTCAACCATAGTTGAACTGTCTACTGAGAGATTTGAATCTGGAGTAGTGCTAGAGACTGAGGTGTAACCAACTGTCACTAAAGAAGGGCTGTTGCTATGGTTGCATGATTCTGGTTGCTGGTGACTATCCATGTGGCTATAGAGCTCTTCAACAGTATGGAAGTTCTCTGAGCAAATACTGCACATATGTTTCTTTTCCACTCCATTATGAGCCTGCTCCATGTGATTCACTAGTGAACTTTCCTCTACAAAGAGTTCATGGCAGTAAACACACTGAAGAGCAGCTCGGTCTTCATTTGGGGAACACTCTGGGTGGCATTCTGCTATGTGTTTCTGAAGATCTTCTGGAAAGTCAAAACCTTCTTCACATTGACTGCATTTCTGAGTGTCCTTCATTTTCCATTCCTCCATCCGGGAGGCAGACTGAGAACTATCTTTGTTCCTCTCATGAACCTGCATGTGTCCATGAAGTGAACTAGAGGAGAGAAATCCACGTCGGCAAATGGCACACTTATATGGCTTGTTAGAGGTATGAGTCTTCAAATGAATTTTAAGATGATCGCTTCTCGAAAATGCTGCATCACATTCACTACAGTGGTACTTTTTATCTCCTGTGTGAAGTTTGATATGGCGATCTCGGCTCCGCTTATGTTTGAAGAGGCGGCTGCAATAGGTGCACTTGAAAGGGAGCTTGTCACTGTGACTTTGCTCGTGGTGCTTTAAATAGCTGAGGCGGCTAAAAGACTTGTCACAAAACTGGCATGGGTAGGGCAGTCCTGGGCCACCTTCTTCTTCACCAAAGTCACAACCATCTCCATGGCTTGGGGAAGTCTGATCTTTACTAGAGGGTGAAGAAGCTGGCCACGAGCAGGAAGGATCATCTTCAATGTCTACTCCATCTGAAAAAGGAGGAAGGGAGGAGGAAAGGGAAACAAATGTTTAAAGCCCTCTTATTCAGACAGTATTTAATATATTAGCATATGTGCATTTAATCAGAGATTAATTGGCATAGATATAATGCTGCATAACATGGATGTGTTACTTTTTCATTCCCATATCTACCTGCTTCTTATATACCACTATTTTAAATCAGATTATAAAACTAGGAATAATTATATAGTTGGTTGGATCCTGTTTTAGCCTCCTCTTGCCTTTTTTTATCATTTGGTTGCTCAATAATGAAGTTGGACAACTTTATTAAAATGCATATTTAAGAATATTTAGTTTCTTTTGTATGCCCTAAGAAATACTTTGCAAATCATGAGAACTTCTGAAAAGTTCATTGTAAAAATAAGATTTAGGCATGTATTTAAAAATGAAGTTAATCTAGATGTCTAACTCTTAATTGTAAAAAAAGTAATTGAATTTCCTAACTTTTAAAGAAATACATAAGCATTGGTTTTTAATGCAGCATGGTTTGGTACAGCATTATGAATTTTTGTGTATAGATACAAGAAATAAGGAGGAAAGCAACATCAGCAAGCATATTGGTAAATATTTCTTCAAAGTTTCAAAAAAAAAATCACTTGATCAAACACTTCATTGAGCATCAAATATCAAGAGTAGCTATACCTATCATCTTGTAAATGAAATGGACCCACATCAAAATATAGTGGTTTCTCAGGCATCCCACTGAGGCACAGATACAAATCTGTACTTTTTTATATATAAAAGGGAGAAAAGTTTAAAACTTCAAAATGATCAGAAATAACCAACCACTTCCAGCATCTATGGGATCTTTTAGAAAGCTGAATCATTTGAGAGGGGAAGAAGGAAAAGGAAAATTATCTTGAACTCCTAACAACTTACAACATGAAGAGGTAACCTGGTGCCCTCCAGATGTTTTGAGTTAGAACTCCCATAAATTCCAGCTACTATAGCCTATGAGAAAGTATCATGAGAGTGGTAACATCTGGAAGCACCAAGTCATCAACTCCTTCCCTTTCTCCACACTATAGTGGAATAAGACAACTATCCAGACCTCAGCATTTTAATACGATATAGCATTGTGAAAGGTTTCAAGAGACACAAAAAAGAAAACAGTGAATTCTCTTCTCACACATAGATGAAATTTTGCCTTTCTTTGAGCTCCTGTTCCAAGCTGTCTGGCCCTTTCTTAAAAAACACTTCTGCAGTATTTTTTATCATGGCTCTCCATTTGTATTCAGACAATTTGATTGTTATGAAGAAGCAACAAAATTAATATATGACTAAATGAAAAGAGTGCACTGCACAAAAGCTTAATTCTTCAGTGTATTTTGTACTTTTAAAGTTCAAGAGGTTGCCCACCATTTCTTCCTTTCTGCAAAAAACCACACTGGCTGAACTTCCTTAATAAAACAGAGCCGAACATTTAGATGACCATAGACAAAGCACTTGAAAAAAAAACAAAAACCCTGGAAACAGGAACAAATGATAAATTACTATGGTAAAAGCTGAAAGATTTATAAGTAACAAAGAAAACACAAACAAGGACACAAATCAATTAGTAACTCCAAGACCTGGTTCTGCCACCTCGCCTGGGATAGGAAGGGCAATAGCTGTTCCTGGGGGTGGCTGGTGACGTAGAGTTCTCCTTACCAATTGGAAATTTTCCCACTTGGATTTTATATTTATATTTATTATTTTAGTATTGTAGGTGTTGATTCGGTGATTGTATTATGTTGAGGTTTTAAGGAGAATTTTATTGTAAACTGCCCAGAGTCCCCCTCTTGGGGGGAGATGGGCGGTAATAGAAATGTGAATAATAAATAAATAAATAATACTATGTCATTTATGGGATCCAGACTTTAACTTACAGAATAACTGCCACAGCCACAGGCTTTCCCAGTTGATGTGACCAGATAGAGGTCTAGGGTTGAATTTTACACCCCATCGACCGGCAGAATTTCTGAGCAGTTTTGTAGCCTTGTGGCTTGCTTTGCCCAATGTTGCCAGCAGAACTATCCTGGTAAGGTACCTATGCTGGCAGAACTTCTTACACTTGTACCAGAGAATTGCTTGTGGTAGCAATGTGATCCTGCTTTAGAACTACTCCACCAACAAAACAATACTTAACACCATACTCTATTATATCCTGAACCAATTCTTAATACAGGTTAAGATTGTTCCCAACTGTGGATTCAAAGACAATTTAATTTACCTCAAAGTTAGTTCAAGACACATTCCGCTATATTAAGATGAATGGTATTAAATTGTTATTCTGTTTTAAAGTATGAGCTGTAGCTACTTGCAGCTCAGTGTACCAGAAAACCAAATTACTGATTTTTTAAAAAAATGTACATTTGGCTTGCACATTATCTTATATCTCATGGGACTCAGATAGTGGGCCTTTTCTGTCACCACACCTGTCTTCTGGAACAGCATTCCCCAGTGATATGTATGGCTCCTACCCTACCTTCATTTAAAAGGTAATTAAGAACATGGCTTTTTCCCAGGTCTTAGATTAGGTTGGCTGGTGAGGCTCTTGTAGGATTTTGTCCACTGAGATCTCTCTTTTCTGCTTTGTTATAAGGTTTTCCCTATTGATTTTTATTGTTGTAAGCTGCCCAAAGTCATCTTACAGCACTCCAATCAGTCAGTCAGTCAGTCAGTCAGTCAATCAATCAATCAAGTCCCCTGATGATATTTTGGTGTAAAAATGCTTCTATAAAAAACAAAATACCTCATAGCTGAAATAACATTAAATACTTTATTGTGTTTGATAAGTAATATTATCAATCTTTTCTTTAATGCCCACTGCCTAAAAGGAAAAGAAAAAAGGCTGTCCAAATGCCAGGGAAACAATTCATAAGCGAGTGCTACAACAATACAAATTTCCTTAAAATCTACAGTCTCTAATACAACTTGCCAGTTTGGCTTATAGAAACATTCCAACACTGCTTTCTTTAAAGTAACATTTTACTCAATTCTGAACCTTTTGTTTATCCACAGGAAACAGATGAGGATTTGTCCCTTTCCTGCATCTCAAAACCGACACCACCACCATCTCATTATCAATGCCAGACAGCAGCCAACTAACTCTGAAAAAACAATCAACACCATTCCTGGATCCTTGCCTACTGCAACAATACTTTTAACTCAAGTTAAGCTCTCAACCAGTTTCTGTCCTCTTCTTTACTACTCTGAAAAAGCTTTCCATAACCTGTGTCTGATCCCTGACAGAATCTCTAAACTATTCCATAAACAGTGTCTGGAACTTTACAGAAAACAAATACCTGGAGGAAGAGTCAATCTAAAATCCAATACACGTGAGTGGAAAGGAGGCAGAGGAAGATATGTTTATTTTATTTACACATGGATTTCTGCTTTAGTTGCAGTATAGGATAGGGAAATAAGGTCAGGTGCTAAGGAGGGTTTTAGGGAGAATGTTTGAGGGAATATGAAAATTTTGGGGGAAAATACAGTTGAAAATGATGGCTGAAAGTGAAGAGGAACTGAGGAGCCTTATGATGAAGGTGAAAGAAAAAAGTGCAAAAGCTGGCCCGCAGCTAAACCTCAAAAAAACCAAGATTATGGCAACCAGCTTGATTGATAACTGGCAAATAGAGGGAGAAAATGTAGAAGCAGTGAAAAACTTTGTATTCCTAGGTGCAAAGATTACTGCAGATGCTGACTGCAGTCAGGAAATCAGAAGACGCTTAATCCTTGGGAGAAGAGCAATGACAAATCTCGATAAAATAGTTAAGAGCAGAGACATCCCACTGAAAACAAAGGTCCGCATAGTTAAAGCAATGGTGTTGCCCGTAGTAACATATGGCTGCGAGAGCTGGACCATAAGGAAGGCTGAGCGAAGGAAGATAGATGCTTTTGAACTGTGGTGTTGGAGGAAAATCCTGAGACTGCCTTGGACTGCAAGAAGATCAAACCAGTCCATCCTCCAGGAAATAAAGCCAGACTGCTCACTTGAGGGAACGATGTTAAAGGCCAAACTGAAATACTTTGGCCACATAATGAGAAGACAGGACACCCTGGAGAAGATGCTGATGCTAGGGAAAGTGGAAGGCAAAAGGAAGAGGGGCCGACCAAGGGCAAGGTGGATGGATGATATTCTAGAGGTGACGGACTCGTCCCTGGGGGAGCTGGGGGTGTTGACGACTGACAGGAAGCTCTGGCGTGGGCTGGTCCATGAAGTCATGAAGAGTCGGAAGCGACTAAACGAATAAACAACAACAACAGTTGAAAAAATAAACAATAATGGAAGAGATACACCAGGATATACAAACTGAGAGATAAAAAGGACAAACCCATACAGAACTCTGAAGGTTTTTTGGACAAGAACCATTATGGTCCAAGCTGTTTGGGGCACCAGAACTCCACATAAAACAAATACATTCACTTTGGCGGAACTTCAAATACAAACAGTCCATGAAAGTGTGTTGCCCAGTTTTAAGAATATGAGGCTACATTATCTCTTAATTAAAAAAAAAGCCTAGAAAATAACAATGTAAATGTTGATATGGGAAAACACATACTGTACATCTGCCTCTTTCAGCTATGTATTCTGAGAAAGATTTTGTACATATAATACTAATCCAGTACTCCTCCAGATGCCTGGTACTTTTCATTTAACCATGCTGAATAATAACTTCATTTTGTTTCTTCTGATTTCTTGATATTTTATGATTTGTGAAGCCTCTATATAAGTGGTAGTATATCAATATGTAAATAATGTGTGCTGTTTAAGAATTTTGGGATTTGTAGTCATACCACATCATTTGTCAGGTCTTTCTTTTTTCAGGAAGGGGCTGGAGGGGGACCAGCTTGAAACAGTTCTTGCCTGGTAATTGTACCTGCTCCAGGTATGACCTAACTAGAGTGGCCTGCTTTCCGTCTCCTCTCAAAATGCTCAGCCAAAAAAGGATATGGAAGCCTCCAGGCAAATGGCCAGGGATGTCTGTGTGTGTGCACATGAGCATGTGTTAAAAAATCAATATGGCAGCTGCAACCATGTGATCAGAAACCCTCCCTTTTGCATACATTGTGCATAAAAAAGGGTGGGGACTTATTTTTCCTAGTATTATGTATTTATTTTAGTTTATATTTAAAATATCTACTATTTCATATAATACTTTGAGATTTGAAAACTATTCTTAAGGTCAGGTCAATATTCAATAATTAACTAAAGTGGCCAGCATACTATGAATCCTAAGTCAGAATGAACTATTAACAAACATTTCTATCAACTTTATCCTTATTTAATGATTCAAGCAGAAGCTAGAATATTAAATCCTTACATTAAGAGATATTCAAACTTTGGATGTGCTACAGATCCAAATGAAGAATTATAATCAATAAATGGTTGAATGAAATTAATTGACAGGCTTGTTTTTCAAATATGAAGTTATTTTTGACATTGATGCAATTCCCACAGCTTAGTTTTCCATTCTTCTGTAGTGGGAATTAAGTGTAATTTCCAATAAAAGGCATAAAATGTCCTGCCAACCATTCTCATATATAGAGATAATTTGGTATACTTTGTAGCAATATGTGGGATGAGGATTTAATCGCACTGACTTCTTTGACTATGGACACTCCTAAACGTGGCTTTGCTCTTTGGAGAATCCAGTCCTTTCATGTTAGCCCTGCCCTTTTGGCACTGTTCCACCCACAAAAACACACTTTCTCAGATCTGCTATCTATAAAGCATTAAAGTCAGAAGAGAAAGTTTCCAAGGAACAGAACTCATGTTCTGTGATGAGCAAATACAATCCACAAGTGCTTCAACATATAACTAATTCAGTTTGCTGAGATGTTTTGGGATATCCTAGTTTTTTGCTACCAAAAACATGATTAAATTTAACAGACATGCATTAATGTGTCCCCTTCTGGGATGGAATTTGGAACCATGTAAATAGGTTAGCTCATTTATGATTTAAATTTTTGAGTTTTTACTCTGTCAGATTTTTGTCTGCTTTCCTTGATTCCACATATAAACAATACTAGGCATGTTTACACAAGAGTAAGTGCCACTGAACAAAGTAGACTTTTTTGTTTTAGAAAAAACCAGCATGCATAGGACTGTACTGTTAAAGTATTAATTTAGCAATGATTGCTAAATTATCCATGCATATTTTTTATTTATTCGTCTATTTTTCCTTACCCTCCCATATTTAGCATAAACAATTATTGCAGTGACTTCCATAATAACCTATTACTTATGGCAAGACTAAAGTAGGTTTCCAACCACTCCTAAACCCCATTTTAAAAACAAATGTTAAAATGATACACCCTTTACTGACACAGTATACTGTTGTATGAGTATTTGTCAAAATACATAATAGAGTATTTCATGTGGAAAACACTACTGACACTATTTAATTCATTTCGTTCTTTTAACAAGTGTCTGGTCATTTTTACTATGATGTAATTGCTTTCCTCAGACTTCTACAGTTGAATTTAAGTTTGAGACAAACAATAAAAAGCAGCTTTGCTTATATTTTTGGCATCCCCTTTCTTTCCTTGGGAAAAAAAAAGGATTCCCTTTGCTTCCTTCTAAGTTTTACATTAGGCAGAAAACAGGAGGAGAAGGAAGAGGTGGAGGATGAGATTAATGAACTTCAAAAACAGCTCTGACTTATTCTTATGAGTCAGGCCCAAAATGATTCAGTGGAATAATAACCCTCAGTGTCTTAAAACAATATTAAGACTGCAGAAAGCTAATTATTGCAACTCTATTTTAAAAGTGAAATTCTACATTTTCTGCACTGTAAAGGGATCTCTTGCTGCATTGATACCTGGCAAGATTTCCCATTTGGCATGAATGGAAATTAACAAGAATTTCCTGGGGAAAGCAGGAGGGGGTTAGGATGGGAAAACAACTCTGCTCATACAAATTGGGTGAAATCTATAAGGAGAAATCCACACAGAGGATTGACTTTGTTAAATATGTGCCAAGAGTCAAGGGGGCTCAAAGAAGGTTATTGAGTCTTGCTTTCCAGTCCTGCAATTACACAGAAAAAAAAAATCATAAGGGGATCTTTTTGATGCCCATTATCTAGCCAAAATACTAGTAAAACAGGAAGCACTGACTCCAGAAAGGGGATAAAATTAGCAATTATAAAACACATGAGAAATGTGCAATGGCAGCCATATTTACTCTAAATACTGGGCAGAAATTACAGACTTTGGGAAGCTAGCTGAAAAATATTGCAACTATTTAAAAAGAGAATTGGTCTCTTCTTATAAGACCCACTGCATTCCCTAGATGCACTTTATGTATGGAGTGGGGGGAAAAATGACTGGTGCCACTTTCTTTATTCCACCCAGTCTGAAAATCCAGCAGCATGTTATACGGAATTGGATCTTTATATTCCATTGCTGCTGCTGTTCTTGTTTAAGGTGGTTGTTTTCAGGTTTAAACAAAAGGATGTTGGTGCCCTTTAAATGATCTTCAGTGGCCTTCTCTTACTATGACACACTTTTTTGTGACATTATTACTACCTATGTTTTTAGATGCTGCTGTTTATAATGAATTAATTATTATTTGTTAATTATTATTAACAATATACTATATGAATAATTTGCTGTTAATGGGTCAATTGTTTTGATCCTCACATTTTTTATTCTTAAGAAGTCACGCTTGCCTTAAAAGATGGAAGTAACAAAACAAATGCATTAAAATGAGGCTGGGGTTATGGGAGAAAGTGGGTTTGATTGTAACCATTTCTGTTTGCTGCTTTCCCATTTAAAAAAAAAATCCCCCACTCAAATCTGCATTTACAAATTACCACATTCTTTCCACAACTGAGGCAAAGAATGAAGAAGCCACGTCAAGGTGCAATTCCAAGAAGTCCCTCCTTCCCAAAAGCAGGAAACAGAATGATGCAATATGGTGTTGAACAAAATTCCTGATAAGAATTCTGCCCTAAATTTTACTAATGTAGGGGGAAAATGCCTGGAATGCTGAGTACAGTGAACTTATTCACATTAACTTGTATTTTTAGAGATGATAATTTTCTTTTGAGCCAAAACCACATTAGAACATTTCAGTGGTAACATCTGTCTGTCTGTCTATCCATCCAGCCAGCCTGCCCACCATCAAAATGGATCTTGGTGGTCTTGGTTCCCATAAGCATGCTATCACATTAGAAAAGGTATAAAGGTATAACGTACATTCTCCCATCTGAATAGTGTATAAGTGTGCGCGCGCATGCATTTTTTTCTTTTAAATCCTACCAGTCACTAAGTGCTACTTAGTGTAAATGCCTTTTTTGTGTTCTGGCAAGGATTCTGTATTTCAGCATGATGCACTTTGCATGTCCATGTTAATTTTTAATTTGGGAAACTAGGCACTTCATAACCGCTGACTTTTAAAGCAAGGCTCAATCTGAGCAGCTGAAAAAAATCACTAGAATTCAGCAGTCTGATCTATGCAATCTATTTAAAGATGCACATCTGAATGAATAGTTAGTACAAGGCAGGGGCTGGGGGTGTGGGAAAGTTCTCTTCCCACCCAACCCTCTTACTGAGTTTCACCATTTCCATAAAGCACATTAAAACAAGTGTGCGAACACTTTAAGATAAAAGTACCAAACACTCTTGAGGTTTGCAGGGGAAAGTAGAGCTGCCTTACTTTTTTCCAAATAGACAGGAATGCCCATGATTCAGCAGCCTGTGTAAATAAAAGAGGTCCTTATTTCCTAATTTTGCTGGCTGGTCACACTGCAGCAGTCTCTGTGTTGCTGCCAAAGGGAATGCGAAGCTGGAACTACACCCAGCTGCTGAAGGATGGCCTTTGTTAGCCAGCCAGGCCTTCCTGGCCATCTTCTGGCACCAGAACTATCATATCCTGCTAGAAAGACCTCTGTCTCAGGCTTGAGAGCACTCTCATCTGCCTAATAGGACCAAACAACAGATTTCTGCCCAGTCTGTGTTGCAGGAGGACAGCTGGAAACTCAGTTAGTGGCAAAGTAACACCTGTTCAATCATATTTATGGAGAAAGTGCTCTGCTAACAGAAAAGTGAAGTAATACCAAAAGGAGTTATATAAGGGAAAAAGCATCAAAGCACAAAGCACCTCTGTGATACAAGCAGCCAGCCACTCATGTGCCAACCCCAATAGTCATGAAGTCTTGAAAGTGATCTTATCCCCAGTGCTGCTCACTGAATTAACGGAACAGCTTCTGAACAAGGTGGCTAGCCACCATCAGAAAGGCCTATGACATATACACAGTTGGGCTGGATTTATTTGCAAGCAGAAAAGGAGCACTCTCTCATACACACACAAACACAAGTCTTTCACTGGGTGAACACTGCCAAAACACTTATGTCTTAAAGATCTAAGTCCAGGGGCTTCAGTGCTTTTGAAAACCTTACTTGTAATTGCAAAAAGCAAAAATAAATCTCTGAATGAACAATAAAGAATACTGAGACAGGTTTAAGTCCTCTTTAATTTTAGCTGTGCCTTAATGAAACTGCTAGCAAGCATGGCAGTTATACAGGCAAGTCATTGCTTTTGTTTATTCTGAGGGATGGCCTCAGCTACAGCCAACTGCCAGTCTCTTTGCTTCTCAAAGTAGAAAGCAAGTTCTCCTTTCAAAGGAGGAAACGCTGGTTCTTAAGACAGCTATAATATTGTCCCTGATTCAGATAAGCATGCACTGCCAACCCACCAGCCAATCAGTGAAATAAAAGCTGTGAGGTTATGTCTCCATCTGTTTTGGATCCATGGAGCAGCTATGGAACTCCTAAGAACTCTTCCTCTGCACAATGCTTTCCAGTCTTCCCCTGCCCAAATTAAGGGGCACTGTTATTACAGTGACATTGGTTGATCTTGAAAAGCAAAGCAGGGTCAGACCTGCTAAGTACTTGGATGGAAATTACCACAAAATCCTGGGCCTATGGGGTTGATTGGAAAATCAGAATAGATCCTGGAAGAGAGCAATGACAATATTCTTCCATACTGTTGCCAAGAAAACAATATGTGTCTATGTAACATCAGTAGTCAAGCTCAACTCAAGGTAGACTTTATCTTGAGAAGAAGTGAGGCAATAAATGAAAAGCCTGTTAGCCCAACCTATAGCTGAAGGAGAAGCAATACATTTAAAATTTAGCTTCCTCAACCACCAAAGCTCACTAAGTGATTTTGGTCCAGTTATTTCACATTAAATTAGACGAAGAAATGCTTTAAAGGAAGAAAGAAAAAATAAAAGAAATGCCAAAGGTGATGAAACATTTTCCTCAATTGGAGAATGTCACTGTTATCATTTCAAGAGGTTCCAAAGAACAGTGTAATCCTATGCCTATTAAATCATAAGTAATTTCCATTATACTTAATAAATTTTATTCCCACAACAGAGTACCTAAATTTCTACAGGAAGAGTGTGGCTATCAGAGGAAAAGAACTTCCACAGTATGAGGAAGATTGAGACATAATTTAAAACTTGAATGTAAATAATAATAAATTATTTTATTGCTATGTCGCTCTTCCAATAGAAAATAATAATAATAAAAATTAAAAATAAAAATTCCAGAAGAACCTAACAAGACACAATACATCAATGGGAATATAAAAGTTTACTGAACAGGTCAATTAAAAGGCTTTCTTAACATGTAGGAGAACACACAGTATTTTTCTGCATATGATCTCCCTAGATATGTGCAGTGTAGCGTGAATAACACTGGAGATACACAAGCTAATCCATGTGATCCTACTTTCCTTTTTTAGTTGCAGAGACAACATGTTCTCTGAATGAAGAAGATGCTAGAATGTATAACTTTCTCCATCCTGATGCAGGACTGTTCTGTTTGAACATTATTTCCAACAATTCTGTTAGCATCTCAAAATAACTGGAAAGTACAAGTTGAATGAAGCTACTCTAATGTATCTAGCAATAGCAAACTAAGTCTTGTACCCCAACCAACAGAATCTGGTGCCTATAACAAAGCTTGGTGCCTATAGCAGCAATGTACAACATTCCCATATACCAGAGACATCCATTTAGCCTAACGACTTCTGCAGTTATTATGAATCCAGAAATTGAAAAGCTGGAAGCTGTCAGGCTCCTCAATTAAATGTTCATAGAAAATCTTATCGGACTCACATCCATCTTCCAGCAACCCGTGTCAACTTGTGAGTCAACCAGCAGGGAGGGGGAGCATGGTTGGAGTGGGAATCATCTTGTTTGGGCTAGCTGCTCCTTGCACCAAGGTCATCTAGGAAGAACCGTTACAGCCAGATGCTGTAAGAGGGCAGTGGGGGGAAATTTGAAGTTACTGTGAGTGTTGGTTTATCTCGATGACACAGCAACAGAAAAAGAACATGTCAAATTGGTCAAAGAAGTTTTTCAAAAGCTGTGAGATGCCCAACTGTATGCCAAACTGTCCAAGTGTGAATTTCACAAAACTCAATTTGACTATTTGGGCTACCGAATTTCCACCAAAGGGTTTGAAATGGATCCACAAAAATTCAGGACATTATAGCCATACAACTAGGCACCAACTCCAAATCTTTCTGGGGTTCACTAATTTCTACCGCCAATTTATCCCCCAATTGGCCAAATTGCAATACCATTGACTGATCTGTTGAAAACGAGAGGCAAAGGGGAAACATGCAAGGTTTCCACACCAGGAGTGCGTCTGAATTGGACCCGACTGCCAGACCGCTTTTGATAACTTGAAAGCACTTTTTACAACTGAGCCCATTCTCAAACATCCCAATCCAGAACAACCATTTATCATACAAGCAGATGCTTCTGACCAAGCCACTGGATCTGTGTTACTTCAACAAGATTCTAACTAGGTCCCACATCCCTGCACCTACTTGTCCCGTAAATTCACTGACGCTGAACAGTGTTGGCATATGTGGGAGAAAGAAGCGTTTGCCGTGAAAACTGCTTTGCTGACTTGGCATCACCTTTTAGAAGCAGTCAAGCATCCCTTTGAAGTGTGGACTGATCACAAAAATTTGCAGGCATTGCAACGCCCAGAAAACTGAATGGGAAACAATTGCATTGGGCTCAATTTTTTAGCCACTTTAATTTCACCTTAAACTTCTTTCCAGGGAAAAAGAATTTTTTAGCAGATGCTCTCTCTCAGTTGCCCCAACACAATAATCAGCAAACTGAGATAGTAGATATGGTTTTCTCTCAAAAACAATTAGGAATGGCATGCGTAACGTGCAGACAAGCAGCAGTTCCTAAAGTGAAAGTGCAGGCAGACTTAAAACAGCAACTGCTCCAGGCGCTCACTAATGATCCCTGGCTACAAAGTAACAAATCCAATTTAACAGAACACAACGGCTTGTGGTACTATGATGATAAACTTTATGTTCCTGAAATGTTACACTTAAAAATATTACAGAGATTTCATGATGACAAATCTGCTGGGCACTTTGCCTTTACAAAAAATTTACACTTGGTCAGGCACCAATCTTGGTGGCCAACTTTATGAACTGATGTAAAAAACTATGTCACTATGTGTCCTGTTTGTGCACAAGCAAAAAGAAAAGGAGGAAAATCACAGGGGTTGCTTCAGCAGGTAGCTGATCCTTCTTGACCCTGGAAGGACACTACAATGCACTTTATTGTGGATTTCCCTGACAGTAAGAATAAGACTGTTATCTGGGCTGTCATTGACTTATTTTCAAAGCAAGCTCATTTTATCCTTGTGCGAAGATTCCAACCGCTCCACAGCTAGCCAAGCTGTTTGTGCAACACGTGTACCGTTTACATGGGTCTCCTGACCATGTGATTTCAGACCGTGGAATACAATTCACTTCTAAATTCTGGAAATCCTTTTTAAGTTTAATTGGGGTTCAGCAATCCTTAAGCTCGTCAAATCACCCCCAAACAGATGGAGTGACTGAATGAGTCCAGTCTACTCTAGAGCAATTCCTACGCTGTTACATCAATTTTCAACAAGGCGATTGGGTTGACTTCCAATCGTCAACCTTTTGCAGATGTGGCTTACAACAGTTCATCAAAGCACGGGATTCACCCCACTCCAGATTGTTTCCGGACAGGAGCTCATTCCCATTCCCGAACTGCCCCTGAAACCATCAGCCAATTGCTCTGCAGCGGACTGGTGCAAAAAAATGGCTGCTGACTGGCCCATAATTAAGCAAGCCTTGACTGATGCCCAACAAACTTACAAAAAAGTTGTGGACTGCAAATGGCAACCTCAATGGGATATGAAAGTTGACGATAAAGTTTACCTTTCTACCAAATTCTTAAATCACAGCCATTGAAAAAAATGGGACCTAAATTTAATGGTACCTTTCCAATTGTACAACTCATAAACCCAGTCACTGTTCAACTTGATCTTCCACATAACTTAAGAAGAATTCACCGTTTTTCATTGCAGCTTGCTGAAACCTGCTCCCAAATCTTCTAAATGGCATCCTGTCTCCTCCACTTCCCCCCATCAGGATTGATGGCGAACCACATTTTGAAGTGAAGGAGATCCTGGACTCTAGAATTCATCATGGTTCTTTGCAGTACTTAATTAAATGGAAACACTTCCCTGAGTGGGCTTTAAGCCACCATGTCAATGCTCCTGCATTAACATGTAAATTTCACACCAGATATCCTGATAAACCTACAGCTTAACTAACATCTCTTTCCACTTTCCTTGTTATATTTATCATCATTTGTATTATTCATTTTGTCAGTTTCTTTTTTTCAGGAGGGCAGTATGTCAGGCTCCCTGATTAAACGTTCACAGAGTATCTTATCAGACTCACATCCATCTTCCAGCAACCCGTGTCAACTTGCAAGTAGACCAGCAGGCAGGGGGAACATGGTTGGAGTGGGAATCATCTTGTTTGGGCTAGCTGCTCCTTGCACCAAGGTCATCTAGGAAGAACCGTTACAGCCAGATGCTGGCACAAGAAGGAGGGGCACATACCTAAAAGGGCAGTGGGGGGAAATTTGAAGTTACTGTGATTTTTTTAAAATGTAGAAATGCATGGGAAATTCCATTCACAACTTTTTCTCTGTATTGAATGCTTCGCTTCATTAAATAGATTTATAAGCAAAAGCTTATGAGTCATAATTGAGTGACTTCTCGAGTGTTCCAGTTATCACACAGGCTAAGAACACTATCCCCAGGCAGGAGCATTGCTTTATTTAGCTGTGGGAACATTGTTGGAGGCACAATAGATGTATTTTGTCTTAGAAGGCTAGTAGCCACTTAGTTGCTTAAGTTGTTTTAAGTTGCAGTCAGCTTTATACCTACTTACTTGGGATGAAGCCCAACTTTTTTCTGTGTAAGCATTAATGGACTACGTAACCTTTTTCTTCTTAGTAAAAATAAAATATTTTCTTTATTTCAGGTTGAAATATCAGTACGCTCTTCAGGGTTTCAACACTAAGGATGCTAGTAGTTGAGCAACACCTTTCCTGACAATATATAATTCAGCTCACTCAAACTGCTGATGGGAAGGGACAGACCTCTCTACAATTCCCAGTGCTGCTTATTAAATTGTCCCACCAGGTAATCAGCGTAGTCGATTACCAGCATGTCTAAATGTATAGGCCTGCTTGAAGAAATATTTGATTCCCGCTTTGTACTGTAACGGCAAAAAAACATATTGCTTTCTTAAATTAGGAGTCGACAAGCAGCCTACATCAGCCAGATTACTACATGATCAAACAGAAAATACAGTACATTGGAGAGCCAGACACCTCCCAATTGCAGGTCTTGCTGATATATTTTTGCTACCTGGGCTAGTTAAGTGTAACAGCGGACCTGTCCTTGAGACCATAACTGTCCTTAGGCCCAGGGGGGCCAATATGATATATGTGCAAGTACAACCTAGTATGGTTCCTTAACAGACACAGAATTTACAACAATGGTTACTTTTGAAGAAAATATTGTACAGAAAAAGAATTGACAAAGCAGTAATTTGAGCTGTGGGAGAAAAACAGGCATACCTATATTTCATAATCCTAGGCTTATATACATATTTATGTGTATACAAACATAAAAATAGACAATACTGTGCACATAGAAACATGCACATATACACTTCTGACATACATTGCAATGCAAAATTAAATGTTATTAAGTAGAGAATAAATAAATCTCACCAACTTTGTTAATAAATAAGACATGGTAAATTTCTGCTGCTTTACTGCCTTTATCAAAGGATATTGTTGCATCTGAGGTTTTCCATATCACTAGTCTGTAAAATTTATTTCAGATTTCAAGGTATGGTATATTTTACTATGATTTAAGTACAACTAATTAGTAGAAAGCTACCTTGAAATATGATAAGGAACCTGCATTAAACAATTGTACAAACAGTTAAGAAAATTCATAATGAAATAAAATATTGGGCATGAATATGTTGGTAACGGGAATATTATGATCTTCTGAAGACAACAGCCAATATATGTAGATAATAAAGAAGACATATAATAATTGCAGTTTGATTATGTGCCATCAAATTGTTGTCAACTCTTAGTGACTACATAGATTGTACAATTACGTAATTAATTTTTTTCCTACAACCATCAGTTGGGAAAGCTTAGCATCCATCATCCATACAGTTCAAAGTGGCTCCAGAACATGGATTATGTTTAAGCAGAATGTGTGCATATATTTTATGCAGATAATGCAATGTGTTAAAGTCATAGACTCCACTTCAAATAGACGCAATAATCATTACACAATTTCTGCCATTTGTTATCAAACACACATACACATAGTATAGATACATATTGTAGTTTGCGTATATAACTACAACTTTAATAATACAATCATATTTTTACATTACCACCCCCACACTAAACTTATTAATTTGTCTCATAACTTATTCAACTGCTTGATAACTAATACTCTATAATGGGCATTCAAAAGAGAAATACAAACTTTAACAATTATTTATAATTTACAAATGTTTTTAAAATCTATCAATATTGCAGAACTACTTTGGGAGTACCAATTAAATGCAATAACAATTGGGCTACTCGTGGGAGAAACTTAAAAAGGATTCTGCATTAATAGTGTCTTTTTGGACATTATGAGAAGAAAGGAACACAAATCCCAGAATTATCAAATAAGGTATCTGGATGGCATACAGAGATGTAAATGGGTGCATGCATAAAGGCATAAATATTTGAACTATTCTTTTTATGTTATGGAAGCCTGTTTATTTTCCCAAGTACTTTTTCTGTTGAGGAGTTCAGCAATTGAGTAAGGTACTCTTTGTGTAAACGTGCAATCATGTTTTCCTTTTTTGTTGCTTACAATAATGCAGGGAGAGTTTCAGTGTGATTCATTTTATGCTTCTTTATTTGAAAAATGAACCACATTTGTACCCTTAAAGAAGATTAAAATATTAGAGACAGAAGAAGTACACAAAACCTATAGGTACAGATGATATTAATATAAAAAGAGGTTATAGTCAACATCCATTTATTATTTGCTTACTTCAAAAATGTGTATACTATCTCCTTCCAAGTCTCTGAGTAGTTTATACCAAACAACAAGACAAGAATAGAGTCAACAGTAATTTGATAAAACTAATTAAAACAATCATTATAACAATATAAATACAAGAAAATCTGCAAAAACAACAAACCATCTTTTCATTAGTCAAAGGAAAGGTCTATTTCAAACTAACATTCTATAAAAACAAAACAATTTAGAATAATCTACCATATACACGGTTCCCAAAGTTATAAATGGCTAAGGAATAGCGGTGAGAATGTAATACAGAAATGGAAACTATGCTTGTTTATGACATGAGCAGATTCCCAGAAGAAAAAATTGCCAATTTATATTTGTAAACAAAGAAAAAAGCAAATATATTAAAATATCACAGTTAAATTAAAGTTGTCGTTGTCGTCATTAACATCAGCATAACCACCCATCCCACATTACCCTGTATTCCAATTAGTGCTAGAGATGGAACTGAGTAATTTTGGGGAGGCCCAATCATTTGTTCATTTTATTTTTAATTCACCTTTGTATCTAAATATTTGCAAGGCAGTTCAGGTGAGATGAATAGGGTGACCCTATTTGATTGTCCTGTTTTTCAGGATAAT
Source organism: Candoia aspera (assembly GCF_035149785.1). Classification (NCBI taxonomy): domain Eukaryota; kingdom Metazoa; phylum Chordata; class Lepidosauria; order Squamata; family Candoiidae; genus Candoia; species Candoia aspera. Next base: position 162,781,895 of record NC_086155.1, read on the forward strand.
TGACCATTATGTTCTGTGGATCCTTTTGCAGGATTCAATACAATAACCCGTTTTAAGCTGATAGGCCCACTCATTGGGAAAAGGAATTGCTATACACTTAGGAAATGCTGCTCTTTGTCACTAGCAGCATATGAAGTTCCAGCAGTAGCCATCATTTTGATGGGTTTAAAAGAAAGGCTTGTTAGGTTAAACTCAGAGACACTAAATCTATAAAAAGCTACTAACAATAGCTAAATATTGTCTCTAGGATAAGAGGTACAGATGTAGCAAGGGGTTATTATACATGTAGATTAATTACTATAGGAACAGAACACTGGACTAACCATGCCTGATCCAGAACAGCTCTTTTTATACTAGATCTCCTATACTGGGTGAAGTCACACAGCAATGATGTGGGCTGGTGAGTCATCCTGCAAAAGATTAGCGCTACCATATTTGGATGGAAAATAACAGGACAGTGACAAGATGGGGGGAAAGATACACAGAAAACTCTAATGTTCCTGCCATTTATAATTGCCAGGATATTTGCAGTCCACGTATGGTAGCGCTACAGATAATACCAACTCTTTTACTCTTGATGCTATGTGGACAATGGCAATCCTGAAATGTTGCTTGGCTGGACAACAGAAGCTGAAATGTAATCCAGGCAAGAAAGGGGGTCCAATGATTTAAGTTTTTCTCAGTGACTGTATTCATACATTCTGCTGACATATAATATGATCTGTTTAATTCTGATGTAGGTTGTTTTATGAATCTACTTATTCTAGTTTCTAAATTATGGTCTAGGGTTAACTTAGTGTGCGAACTGAAGCAATTATGACATGGTCACAAAATTACGATTAAAATTAAGCATGTATTAAGGCAGCATTTCTCCAAGTGTGGTTCATTCTCCCCACCCCCATGAGAGTTGCAAGAAAATCTGAGGGGAGTTGCAAATTTGGGACAGCTTGGGCACCCAAAAGTGGATTGCTATCAGTACTCACTCCCACTCTGCCTGATCAAGCCAACAGGAAAGTCAAGATTTTCTACAACTGCCACTACAAAGAGCAGAAATTACACTAAAATTAATGTGTAATACGAAATGAGAGTAGCCATCTTAACTATGGCTTAACACAATGTATGAACACAGCTGGTTTGCATTGGTAATCTTTGTATGAACTCAATGTAGGTGGTTCTTTTTTCTTTAAAGCCTTAATGTTTCAAGCCATAGACAACATAATGATAAACTTCTTTCAGATCTTCCTACTCACAAGCATTATTCAATATCTTAGGACACATTTTAAATGCCAGTGCCAAACAAAATGCATATAACACAGGGTGTGGATGGGGGCTGGGGGGAAAAGATATAAACAAAATCCATCTGAATGCCAATATGTGAGCTAGTTGAACAATCCTAGCCCACATATAAGGGAACCGATCTTAGATGGCAACAGATTGCAAAGCAAGGTCTCCAATGAAAATAAATTAGGCAGGATGATTAATGTGAAAAAAAGAGGTCATATCACTTTCCAAGTGATTGTATTTATGACTTTATAGGTAATGCAGAGATCTACAAATTTATTTACAGTAAGTGAACATACATTTCATTTTAAAAATACCTACATGGTGTCAGAACTAAAATAAGTATCAATTTGTATAAAGATCTGTGGAAATATAAAAGCAGAGTCTGCAATAATAAGAGACATGACCCACCTTTTATGCGTTCCCAAGAAATGGCAAGCAGATAATCTACAATTATCTGTTCCAAAAAGTAAGACTATACTTCCCATAAAGAAAGAATAAATACTATAATTCCCAAGAGAAATGGAAATGAAATTAAAAAATACCCCAGTTATGACTATTCTGTTAAATATTGGTCCCTTACTTAGAATAACAGTTAAGAGCTCAAAGTACATGTTGAACAAAATATCATTTATGTGTCAATAAAGGAAGTTCTATCCATGGAAAACAAGGAAAAGAGTGTTCATATGATTCTCCTATCTTATGATCCAACTAATTGTAGATAAATGTGTAGATAAATGAAAGGGTCACCATTTCTTCCTAGTACTAAGCATACAAATTAATTCTGATCTACCAGAAGTCAGTAAAATAATGGACTGTATTATAATTCCATATTTAATGGCATTATTTGCTACTTGGTTTCAATGTTAGCTGCATGCAAGCTTTCCCAATGTGATTAAAGTTAAATAGATGCAGCCAACATTTTCCTACACTTACATATGAATTCCATTTGGAAATGATTGCTGGAATTCCCAATTGACTGACTGAAATAGAGGTCTCTTCACAAATGTTGATATCTTTACTTGGTTTAAGGCTGTATCTAAGACAACACATAGCAGCTTTCATATTTGGAATGGAAGCAACCTGTGAAATTTAATAAATGAAGCCTTTGTCTGTCAAATAAGCTGAGAAAGGAAAAGCAGTAGAAAGCTGTTCATTTTTTTTATTATTGTTTCATTTGCATCCTGTCTAAAATCTTCTGAGAAAGCAAGGTATCTTATCTTTGACTACTAGGGGGTATTCAGCACAAAATCATTTAACATACTTTCTAACTCTCTCTGTCTTTTTTAAAGACTGCCTTATCTTATCAGGATGGATTCTTTAGCTGAGAAGAACCCAGTACTGATCAGTGTTGGTATAGTCAAAATTAACGCTAGGGTAGAGAAGAATCAGTAAATCTGTTCTACTCTTTAATCTTTCTAACTTCAGGGAATGATTTCATCCCTCCTGTTTTATTATGTAGACAAATTCAAAAAAGTAACACAAGAAAGATGAGGATGATGCTATGCTGTACAAGTAGGCCTAAATGGTTCTCCATCTTTATGATTCCATAAAAAGGGCTACTTCAAAATTATTTTATCCAAGCAAAAAAGGCTCTATTCATGCCAAAACCATGTCATGGAAACTATCTGCCTAGGTAGCCCATCTTTCAGACTCTTTAATGTTGGAGATAACTTCAACATTTTGATGCAATTGCTTATTACATCCTTACTGCTATAGGGCCCTGCAAATATGTTGGAATAAAATGCCAGTCAGCATCCTGGAGGGCAACAAGAGAGGGCTGATCCATTCTCTTTATATGTCAGCATACAGATCATACGGAAAAAAGAAAGGTCGTTATTTTCGACCCAGCTGTGTTATATTTTAAACTACAGCAATATTATTCTATAATTCTATGCTCTCCTGACTACTTCAGTTGTATTTCTGGAGAAATACTTTTCTTAGAGCCTTAAAGAAACAGAAATGTTCCACTTACAGGAACTGCAGCTGAATCAAGCTATTGCCCTTAAATATAGCAGACTAGAGATTATCAAATTAAACTGCGCTCATGCAGTTCTATAGCTCATATAAAAAATTAAAAAATAATGGGAGAAGTTTTAGTTTCATTTAAATTACAAGTCTTGCTCGAAACGTAGAAATTACTTTGAGTTTAGAAAAAGCATTTTGAATTAGCTGTGTTCTGATGAAACAATAAACTGAAAAATTGAGTGTCTCACTTTATAGGATAATGAAACTAAGTAATAGCCCCCTTTTTCTCTCTTTTTCATCCTAGTGCCGTTGAATTATGTAACAAGGTAGTCCAAGATGAATGCTACCTACCATCTAGTTCACAAAATATTTACCAAGAGGATTTTTTAAAAAAAATAATCATTTAAAGAAATTTCGTAACAAATACTGAAAGAACAGTTGAGCATACTTTTGTAGTCTGTCTACCCACACAAATCAAAGAACTGACAGGCAGGAAACATCATCAGTGGATTCATTTCAGCAACCTAACTCATGAACAACATAAAAAGGAACTAAGTAAAGGAGTTCAGTGGTTGTGAGAAAAGGCAACACAGGCCAGAGGTGAAGGCAATGGGAAGGAAATGACTGAGAGAGAGGTTACTTTATCAGTCTGCCTGGGAACATATATTTACAGATTTCAAGGTTATGTTTTTACCCTGACCAGCATTAAAGATGCCTTTCTGAAGTCCATGTGGTACTCACTTCTTGAGTTTGCCCGCTATGTGGCACATGTCAAAGGGAAAGACTCCCTTGAGCTGATCTTCACTCCTGATGATTATACAGACACTCTATGTACTTTTCTTGATGAACAAAATGGCTTCTCATTGCAGAGAATCTCCTACAGAATTTTGACTTCTCGTTCTATTCTGTATGGAATTTCCTGGCGGACTCCCACCCAAGTATTAACCAGATGTAATCTTGCTTAGCCTTTTCAAGATTAGTTAAGGTTGACTAAGTGCTGCCATCTGCTGTGACACGAGCAGCATAGTAATACCAAAAATACACTTCCCTGTCTATTGGTTTGAAACTTCTTCATAATGCACACGCACGGTGCATACATTTCACATTTGACAATCTATCTGCAAAACTCGAACAAAATAATCTAAATGCTTATCAGAACAGCAAAAAATATCTAATGCAAGCACATACAGGGACAAGATTACATTACAATACATGAGCTAACTTTCCATAGCAAAGAATATGAAAAATAAACATAAGGATACCTACTACATAGGGAATATTTTTGCTTGTGTCCAAAACGATTCTCAAATGTCTGAACTTGTCTTTAAATCACTCTTCATCATCCCTCAACTAGCTCAAGAAAATCTGTACCTGTTTGTCTTATTGGTTAATGTACTCCTCAAATCTCCATGGCTCAGATAATCCTTTAAAGAATAAGCCTATCGTAGAATGTAGGAAAAATCAAATGAAAATTCATTTAAACATCCAGTTGAAGCATGGAACATTCTAAATGGCCATTTCACGGTAAGAACATTATGTACACCCTTAAACTTTGATTTTCTCATGTATTAGCAATGGTACCTATATTCGGAACAGAATTCCTGATGGCTGCTGAATGACTGGATGGAGCATCTTTGTTGTGTACATGGCCTAAACTGTTGGGTAAACTAAAATAAAAATCCATGTTATGTATAGTTCCGTTCTCTTTTTTCAGTCTCTTTTAACACAGGTAAATAAAGCTTCATGTAGGTATCCTACATATTTCTTTAGTTGCTTCAAAATATGTTGGGGTAATTCTAAATTAGAAAACAGCAGGAGAAGAAATGGTTAAAAATCTGTGCAATGCTCTCCCTTCCCATCTGCTGGTCTTTGCTTCAACTTTCAAATGCTTTTAAAAGGAAAAAAGAATTGTTGGACTACACGTAATGTGCACTTCTGAATCTCAATTAAATTTCTAAGAATCAGCACTCCAAGCAGCAGGATAGAACGTAAAATGTTAATCTAAAATAGAGGTTTGGAAAAGAAAAAAAAAGCAGCAACATCTCCAAACCTTCGCTTTAATAAAATCACAAATCTTTAAATTACGTAGTACTTCTCCCACTATCAATAATTTGCAAAACTTTGTTTGGAACCATTAAACTGTCACATTTTTGTTGAGGAAGGAGAAGAAATGCTTGAAAAAAGTCTTATTTTATCAATGGGATAAAGATGCCACTTGTCTTCTTTTAAAAAATTTGCTTACCTGTTTAACTACCACACTTTTTTTTTCAGTTTTGTCCTCATGAAAATTTAACAGCATGCTCCTATCAATGTCTATTCAAAAGTGGGTCCTATAAAATTCAGTGGGACTTTCTTTCAGGCTTCTATAGCCTTAAATAAAGGTAAACATACACATCAGAGGTTCAAAACATCCTCTTTTAATCTTCTACATGGTGTGTCCTGTCTTGCCTTAAACTATGATTCACAATGAAGTTGAGTGTGAAAGAAAGAAGTTACGCTGCATTACAAACAAGTAAACAAGTGTACAAATTAATTCAGAGAGCAGTAATTTCAAAATTTTCTACGTTTAACTGTGCACTGCATTAAACCACTTTTTCTGTACAAATTAATTTACTGCATCAGTGATCGATGTTTATGTTTAGGCAATTTTATTTCTCAGTATGGTAAAATTAGACCTAATAGTTGCAACCTGTTATGTCCAATCTGTCACTGAAATTCAAATAGCATTTTTATATTATTCAAGGAGCAATTTGGAGGAGTGAAAACCACATAAAACCAAGACAAATAATTCCATTGTAAGAGCTCAACAGTCTGTGTCAACAACCACCTCTATGAATGAGGGAACTTTTGCGTTATGCGTCTTTTGCAGTCTTTCTTTTCGTCTGGCATCTTTGGCAGCTTGAAGGCTGCTGAGCCATAAATGTGGCCATCTACAATTAGAAGGAGGTGCTCTGCACACCAACCTGTGTTTACAAATCCCATTCCTATTTCAGTGAAAGGATATTGGTGAACCCGGGGAAAACTTCACCCTTAATGCCCTTAAGGAATCATGTGTAGAGTTTGTGGGACAGGAAGAAGCCGGTGCGGGTGGAAACCTCCTGTGCAACAGAATGGTTCTGAATTTCAACTTAAAAATGCCAAACAGATTTCAAGGGAGATTTTTGTATGAACCAGTTATTAGATATGTGGATTCCTGAAATGTTGGGTTTTTTGTACATCATTACCAATTATATAACAACTAATACAGTCCCATTTTATATTCTGTATTTCATATGTATGTATAGTATATGTCATGAGTACTGATGGCGAGCAGGAGGGGGCCTCTATCCAGGGGGGAAAACGCATGCGTAGTACTGAGGAATTAAGCAGCCATTCAAAGAGACACAGATCAGACCCGCCTTGACTTTTGGGGTTTATCTGTATGGGTTTTCTCATGCTTCTTCAGATTGTTAGGATTTTCTGTCTTATGTAGCAGTAATAAACACTAGAGACCTACTCCTTGTCTCAGCGTGATTCCTGACTGTTAGGACAGTATATGTTTTAATGTGCATGTGGTTCTTTTTCAGTTTATTGTTTGTTTTTGTTGTACACTGCCCAGAGTCACACTGTTTGAGTTGGGCAGCCTTATAAGTCCTGTAAAATCAATTAATCACTCCGCCTCTAGCTCCCCAAATTTCTCTTTCCCTGCAAAAGGAAGTACTGGTTTTCTATCTCATTCTCAGGGTGCTATAGGATTTCTTTTAAGTTGCATTTTTGTGTCTATTTGTATTGTTGAGAGATGAGTCTTGGTGGTGTTTTTCTCTGGGATACACTTCTTCACCAGTTTGCAACCTTGTTCACTGCTTATCCTTTCTGCTCTAAAAAAATCCCCTTTTCATTGGAATTTAATTGTAGAGCAAAACCTGAGAGATGCTTGTACAATGAAAGACAGGACACTCACATGCATCTTGGCTATGTCATAACTACGGGCAGTGCAAGAACTCCAGATCCCATGCATGAAAATCTCATTGAAATGCTGTTCTTTTTGGGGGGGGGACATTTTGAATTAAAGTAGTAAAAATATATAATTTTTAAATATATCATTATTCTCACATATTTTCTGTTCATGTATTTTACACTTCATATTTGTGTATTACACACACACACACACATATACACAGTATGTGTGTGTGTGTGTGTGTGTGTATCATAGTATATATATTTTTCTATATGTAATTATGGATTATTGGATTGTACTACCATGGACTACTATGGAATGACAAAGACTCCTATAAATTAGGATCAATTACATCCTGTCCAGCCATAGATACTTAAAATTTTAAAACAAACTATACATTTTTTGGTAATCCATCAAATTCAGCAGCATGTTGTTCCATTTTGTTGATAAATTTAATATCAGTCCACTGCTACTAAATAAGTACTACCATTTTCCATAACCTAAAATCCTCAGATCCATATAAATTTACGTGGGAATTCATTTGTGATCATAGTAGCCTTTTTGGATAAACAATGCAAAAAAAAAAAAGCAATGCAAGGAACAAGTAATTCACTGAAAGAATAAACAGAAAATAAAACCCATCAGAAGTGAGGGTACTGCAGTAAACATTTATAGTTCCTTGTTGCCCCAAGGGATGTTAAAAGCTCATACAAATCCTGAAAAATTACTTTCAGTTGTCTCCTAAAAAAAAAGTGTTCATCATAATACCTAAAACTTTAAAAGTGAGTACTTTTAATGCTCTTCCACAGCTGACATTTCCTGAAAAAAACTGTATGGTCTAAAGCAGTCATATGTTAGAGTGGAAAGAAAAAACAGAAGTTGCAATTCAGCCACTAGAGGTTAAGAATGAAGGAACTTAGCTCAAAGCCAGCTAACCTGGCTATGTTTTTTGGTCATTTCAGTTGATAAACTCACCCTATTTGAGGGGCTAACTCACGCTATTCACATAAAAATGTTAGGCCAACCATACGTTATGCAAATTACCAATTAGAAGTGGCCCTCCAGCTCTGACCACGTTTAATACAGCCCTTGGAAAGAACAGCCCGCCCCTACCAATTGCCATCTCTCCCCCTTACACCAAGATAATTTTGCTAACCAGTTTGAGGAAAGGGGAGTGAAAAGCACACACAAAAGGGTAGCAGATGCAGAAACAAAAGGAGGGAGCCCATAAAGCCACCAAGGAGAGGCCAACTGAAATAAATAGTACTTGGAGCATGCCTTAGAGGCACCCAGGAAGGGGCTCTGGCAGCTCACCTCAGGGAGGAGGCTCGCAATGGAGAAGAAGACACATTTGCACTTGGTCTGTTCCTGATCAGACCAGACCAACCCAGCTGATCATAACTGCCAGGAAGGGACTGAACAGCAAGAGCCTGTTCTCACAAACATGGCCCTCACATGTGAAAGGCAGAATGAATCCTCTGGAGCTTTGCTCCCCCCCACCCCTTCCAACAGATTTAGATTCCAAATACCCTGCTTGCTCCTATCTTGAGAAAGAACAGTTGCATTCTGTACTGGTTTTAGTTCCTGGATCTAGTTCAAACTAAGCTGGGTTAGAAATATTTTGCAGGGAGGGAGCAAGCAGCAACAATGACAAAAACAAGCATGCCATGGCCAATGGTCAGAATCCTTCTGAAGCACAAGTGCTGTCCTACCATGGGGACATCATAGGAGAGCTATGTGAGTCTATGGTAGCAAAAAGTCAGGAGGAGTTTGGCAGCACCTTTTCCAACTCACAAACTTTATGTAAAGGAATAAGCTGGCTGGGAATTCTGGGAGCTGAAGTCCACCCATCTTAAAGTTCCCAAGGTTGAGAAACACTGGACTAGACTAATGTAGGAGTTAAATTGGGGGAAATGGGGGAAAGCAGGGGAAAGATAGGTTGATTATGCAGATGCAGGTTACATATGAGACAGTTTACAAGCACCTTATCAATTAACATTTGCAGCGTGTTAAAATCCCATTGTGTTTGTAGAGACCTCCTGGGATTGCCAGAAACTTTTCATGTATGTGAGTTCAACAATTCCATGGTAGGCTCCTCACAGCTAGGGCAATTCCTGTTATATAGCATCCATCCATCCATCCATCCATCTCCTGGACTCACGACTCCTGCTCGAAGAGAAGGTGGCAGCTGTGGCCAGGGGAGCCTTTACACAACTTCGTGTTGTGCGCCAGTTACGCCCATTCCTGGATCAGGAGTCCCTCTGGTCAGTCACTCATGCCCTAGTCATCTCCCGTATAGACTACTGCAACGCACTGTACATGGGGCTACCCTTGGAAGAGTATCCGGAAGCTACAGCTGGTTCAGAATGCGGCTGCACAAGCAGTTTTGGGAGCCCCAAAGAGGGCACATATAACGTCTCTGCTGTGCGAGCTGCACTGGGTGCCAGTTTGCTTCTGGGTCCAATTCGAGGTGTTGGTTATCACCTTTAACGTCCTACATGGCATGGGTCCAGGTTAACTGAGGGACCGCCTCACCCACATTACATTGACCCGTTGCACCCAGTCAGGCAGAGAGGGCATGTTACAGACCCTGTCCATGAGAAAGTGTCAATTGGCAAGGCCCAGGAGGAGGGCCTTCTCTGTCGTGGCCCCCGCCATTTGGAGTAAGTAACCCCCGGAGGTGAGGCAGGCCGTCACTCTCCCAGCCTTCAAAAAGGGGGTTAAAACCTGGTTGTGCCACTTCGCTTGGGGTGGGAGGGGGGAATAACCAATCTTGGGGGTGGTTGGCTCCTTGATGGGGCCAATGATGAGACTGTTATCCACCATCTTTGATTCTGTATTTATATTTTGCACTTTATGTGTATTTATATTCATATTGTATTGTCTTAACAATATTTTAATCTTTAATCTTTAATTGTTTGTAAACCACCCAGAGTCATTGCAATACAAGATAGGCAGTAAAGAAATATGATAAATAATGTGATGGAGATTGCTGGTGAAGAAGAGGGGGGCCCTCTCCAGGGGCAAAAGCTTATGTGCTGTGTTGAATCTCTTAGGCTCCCAGCCAAGAAGGTCAGAAAAGACCCACCTTAGGTTTCTGGAATTTTTTCTAGTAGTTTGCTAGTGCCTTTCAGTTTAGCAGGATTCTGTCTAGTAAAGTAGAACAGTAAACACTAGAGCTTCAACTTTTAGTCTCAGCATGATTCTTCGCTCTAAGTCCTGACAATTAATTAATTAATTAATTAATTAATGTGGCAAAGCAAATTAAGATCCAGAAAAGAGAAATGCTTTCCATTTTTAAAAGGCCAGCGTAACAGAAGGACCCAGCACTGAAAAGACTATCACCTGTTGACTTAAGAGATTGGCATGCACATAAAACTAAGACATAGTTTGTTTTGGCTTACGGTCTACATATCCAACACATTAATATACTTAGCATTTTGGGGCCTCTATGTTATATAGGCTGCCTTTTACATACGACATTAGTATTCTCTTGTTTCTATTATATGCATCCTCTTGTTTTTGTAAATCAACTTGAGTCCCACAGAAAAAACGACTTTCCCCCTTTAGGGTTTGCCAGGCTTCATGCTCAGCTGATTTTATTTATTCGTTTTAAGATTAAGAGTCCTTTAATTTTTAAAAGAAGTTAAATTTAAGTTTGGCTGCAATCCAATTCTCTACAAGGAAATGTGCTCTCCTGCCCAGAATACAAACAGAGGTAAGCTAAAGGACCCTGGGAGGCCAGAAAAAGAGGAGGGAAATGAATTCACCCATTTGCCTTCCAGAACAACCATCTCTGAAGAGTGGCCACGTTGTGTTTCCAAAATCCCAAATGTCCCCAAAGGTTGGGGATTAACTTAGGATACTGTATGGATGCCTTTATGATGATCTAGTATTATGCCTAAGCCAAACTACTATGGCTTATTCAACAATCATGGCTTCCTGGTACATCTGAACACAATCAAGGTGTTACGCAAAAGATTCCAAAAACCATATGAGCAAACATAGCTAATAAGAAGAGATTGAGGGGCACATTCTACTCAGCACCTTAACTAGGATTAAAGTGGAGCTAGGTATTTTTGTTCGATCTGGTCTTGATAGTCTTGAATGAAAGAAACAAAACATCACAATCAACAATAACTATATCTATGTAAACCTAGGCATCCAATTAATTTGATTATAAAGTATTTCATTGTCATGGGTGCTTTTTTAAATATACGTCCAGGAAAACAGGCACTTCATTTTAGAGAATTTATTCTATTTAAGTCTGAATTTTAAGCTGCTATGGCAGTAGTGTACACACTGACAGCCTTCAGGGCCTCGGAGAGTGTTGGCATACACAAGCGTCATAGTGTTGTTGGTGATATGCCACTGGCTTTGCTATTTAGAGAGTGGAATGGTTTCTGAAAGCTTATACCATCTCTGACTTTTATTCTTGTGAATTCTTGGCTTTTGTTTCCTAGCCTTTAACATATGCTCATTTTCATGCCATAATACATTCCTCCATGAAGTGAACAAGTTTGCTTTTCACCTCTCTACTCAACAGACTAAGATGTGCATAATACAGAGACTGAGGGACACACAGAAAAATAGGTGAGGTTTTTGCTTGAGCTCTCATTTTTACTGAAACAATAAAATTCAATAAGAAATATTCAGTGATATGCAACAAGAAAACATTCATTACAATAATAAACTAGAGGACAATATTTGCTATATTTGCATATAGCATCATGGGACTGCCTGCTTTTAAAATACTGATCTACTTTTATCCTTATTGTTAAGGGTTTGTAGACTGGAGCTCACAATTTGTGCTTGAAGATTGCTTTTTCCTTTGAACTTCATCCACTCCTGCATTAGTGGCATGACACTTCCTTAGTTTCAAAAGTAGTTTATCACCTATATGATGGAAACTTTCTTCTGAAAAATATAAACACCCTTTTGGGCATGCAAAACTACCCATATAAATCTGTAGGTCTCCAAATCTGGGAATGGTGACAATAAAGTTCAATTTAGCACCAATAAATATGTATTTCTTTCATTAATTTGGGCCTCCTTGGGGGCTCATTCCTAAATGTAATGGCTTAGGTAAAGGTAGAGGTTTCCCTTGACATTAAGTCCAGTCGTGTCCGACTCTAGGGGGCGGTGCTCATCTCTGTTTCAAAGCCGAAGAGCCAGCGTTTGTCTGTAGACACTTCCGTGGTCATGTGGCCGGCATGACTACACGGAACGCTGTTACCTGCCCGCCAAAGCGGTACCTATTAATCTACTCACATTGGCATGTTTTCGAACTGCTAGGTTGGCAGGAGCTGGGACTAGCAACGGGAGCTCACCCCGCTTAACCCGCAGCGCCACCGCGTCCCTACCTTTACCTTTACCTAAGCCATTGCATTTAGGAATGAGCCCCCAGGGAGGCCCAAATTAATGAAAGAAATAAATATTTATTGGTGCTAAATTGAACTTTATTGTCACCATCCTCAGATATGGAGACCTACATATTTATGTGGGTAGTTTTGCATGTTAAAGTTAATTCTTTCATTAATTTGGGTCTCCTTGGGGGCTCATTCCTAAATGCAATGGCTTACTGTCACTAATATACTTATCCCTGAATTTGTTTAATTATTTTAAAAGGATTATTTCTCCAAGTTCATAATGATTTTTGGCAACAATAAGCTTTTTTTTTCTGAATAGCATGATGATGAATTGCTACAGACTGTCTTGGCACTGAATTAACATTAATAGTTCTCTTGGTTGAAATGATAATGTTTCCAGCCAGTTAAAATTGCCAGCTTCTAAACATTTAATGCATGAAACCTTGCATTTTTATGCAACAGTAAACCTTTGTTTACTGTTACCCCTAGTCAGTTTCCAAATGAGCCCCAATTTGTCCAGAATCTTATAGACAATACACCTAGTTTTGAAAATAAAATGTGTACTCATTTTTCCAGCTCCTTTTCAGTTTCAGTCTAACAATCTTGGATATCATTCATTAATGAAAATATTTTCTTAACAGATTATGCATTAAAACTGGTTTTATTACTTATTTTGTAGAACAAATGGCTCCTTCCCAAGCATCAAGCTTCTTTGCAGGTTTATTTCAGAGTATTTTACATTTATCTTATCAAAACTAAACTCAAGACTTTTCCACTGACTTGGAGACTTTCCCTCTTACAAATACACACAGACACATGGGTCTGAGAATTTCCTGCCTTACCTGTAAAGAAAAGAATATAGGAAGAAGTCTTATTATGAAAAAGAATATCAGATACAGTCTTCCTTGTCTTCTTCCTTTACCTTACAAGCTAGAGCTAGATGGCAAGCAATGAGCAGCCTCTAGCAAAATTTTGAGAAGGTAATATTCCTGCCTGTACTATGAATCAAAAATAATGTTTGCTCAAAAATTGTATAGCAGAAGGAATGGCAAGATGAAAGGGGATAAGAGATTGGAGATGGAGGCAACTGGATGAGGAGATGGTGGCAGGGGCTTGGACGTAGAAAAAGAGATTACATCCTAGCATGTGGCTAGAAGCAAGACATACATATTTTCTCAGTTTGTTTTATTGTAAGAGGTCCTAATATTGGCTTGACCTCTCCCTTGCTCTCAGCTGTATTCAGGGGCCCTGAATCAATCCACCACCGCCCTTTTTGTTTTTGTTTCTATTTTTTGGTAAAGAAGTAACTCCTCAAGTAATAATCAGGAAAAACGAGTAATAATAAAAATGAGAATACTATGGAGGCTTTGGCTTTGCTTTTTCTATTTCCATTTGCAATTGCCAAACTGTCTTCTCTGCTTTTTATGTAAAACTGCAGATGTCTTCTTATTAATCAAGATCCTAATACGTTCCAGATGAATAAACAACTTTGGAGCTATATCACGTTCTACTCTTTTTTAACCCAGGATTTATTAGAGGAACTTGCTCCAAAATCTCTTAACTTAAAAAATATGGTTTACTGTTCCTTACTTCTAAAGCAGAGACTTAATAAATGCACTAAAAGTAATACTTTTTGCAGCAGCAACACACAATTGAAGACAATATTGAGGTTTGCATTGTAACTCGATCCTTGAAACCTCATAGTTTGCTCAAACCAAACCTTCCGCGTGCTGAAAATAGCAAAATTGATTTAGGTACAAGTTCTTGAAAATACTATAGCCTTTTGGAGGAGATGGGTAGTGGCAAATATGAATAATAAATAAATTAAATAAATAGCACTGAGAACTCTTAATATACATCAATGTCACCTAAAATACTAAGTGAAATGCAAAACTATTATTTTAAAGAGCAGTTTGGTACACACAGCAGAGTATTTTCCTCAGCACTACTCCACATAAAAAGGAGTAATTTAGAATTTATAACTTAGCATAATTTTAATTAATACATAATGCACTTTTTATGTTGCTAATATCTTTCCTGTAAGTTTAGCTTGTAATCAAGCCACAATTTAAACACTGAATTATCCACAGCAATCACCGTTTCATACTTTAACTTTTAGAAATGAAGAAAAACCAGAAATGTAATAAACCACATGTGTGCAGGCAGACATTTACAACTACAGGACTATGAAGAAATAATTACACAATCCCAATTGTTCCAATCCTTGAATAATAGTTTATTTCACAATTCACTGAAACATCTTACAGCCCCCAACTACTAAGCACAAGAGCTGTAAGAAGTCATTTTGAATTAAAGAATGAAAAGAGCAGTCTTTGGAGTGTTGAAGAATAAGGTAACTAAATGGTACTCAGTAACAATCACTATAAGAAGTCATAGATATCATTATTTACTCTATAAATATATGTATCGATAAAATATATTTTCATGTTTCAGGAGTCACATTGGGTAAATAATTCTTTATGAGAGTGATAGATTTAGTATTTCCTTAAACAATGAACAGCTATCATAGTCGGACATTTTGAAAGAATTTTATTCTTTACATGAAGTATACGTGAGCTTCAAAGTATCCAGAAATGGAGAAAGGTTCATCAGAATAAATCATTTGTTAAAACTAATATAGTGAATTATTATCAGTGTCACAGAAGAGAGATGCATCTCAGATTGAAAACTCATATTCAAGTAGTGCTGGAAATAGTTGAATTAAATAGTATGAGGATCTCAGCCTATTAGGCTAAATATGTATTTGGGGATAGTATTTTAACTTTTGTCTTTTATTCCAACAAAAGTAATACAATACTAATTACTATAAGGGCTTCTCTAGCTATGGTTAATAGGGTTTTTTTGGAGCCAACACAAAGAGACAAACAAACAGTAAGGAAGGCATAAGCTCTGTTCAATTGTTCAAGCTAAATATGTGGAGATACAAACTGGGTTGTAAGATAAGTCCTGTAGAAGATTTCCAATTAATTAAACACACTTAGAATCTCACATCAGAATGTTGTGCTGAAAGTGGAAAAGTTGGGGGTAGAGGATGCAAGGTCATTGCACACAGTGGGCACTGATGATGGAGTTGGCAAATATCTGAATAAGTCTCTTTTGGTGAAATGCACTAGAACCTGGCTGGTGCTTAATGAGCCATTGGTTTTCTGCACCTATTGCAAACTCTCTTTTTATGCCTCAGACTTGGTGATTAACACCCAAGAATTGGCAAATGGAGCTCCATTTCAGAGAACCCATGCTTAAATACAAGTTCCACAGGGACAACACACAGTTTCACAAATGATCTACCTAATGCATTTATTTATTTTATTTTCTATCCTGCCTTTATTATTTTCATAAATAACTCAAGGTGGTGAACATACCTAATACTCCTTCCTCCTCCTATTTTCCCCACAACAGCAACCCTGTGAGGTGGGTTGGGCTGAGAGAGTGTGACTGGCCCAAGGTCACTCAATCGGCTTTCATGCCTAAGGCAGGACTAGAACTCTGTTTCCTGGTTTCTAGCTCGTTGCCTTAACCACTAGAGCAAACTGGCTCTTATAATGCATGCATGGAAGGTCAATAAATTTAGGAATATCTCCACTGTAAAGTGGAAGAGACAAGTGCATTTATTTCCTATTGATCTGTTCTTCTAGAGGATGAATAGAAGGTATCATGGACAAACCATAATTTGAGAAATGTTTGTGAAGCTTAAGGCACTAGATACATTGAAGAAAGACAGAGAAACAGAAAGACAGAAAGAATATACTATAGGTTTGCACATATTTTTATCCTCATGTGTTCTAATTCCTGTAATATTTCTTGATTTCTGCTATGTTCTACAAATCCAGTTAACTTCCGCTAGACAATAAAGTAAAATTGGAAGAGCTTGTCAATCAATTTAATAATGAGATAATGGCTTATGTCTGATTCAGACATTGCACCATGCAATGTGTGTATGGGAGGCCTGTATGGAGGAATCTCAAAACATGAAGCAGAAATAGTGTAAAGGTCTGAAGCATTTTTTTTAATATTAAACCATGGTTCCACCATCACATGTAAACTGTGTCATTATAAATGGAGTGAGTTTAATAAATTAGTCCCATTCTGTGTATTTACTGACTTTAAACAGATGTGACATGACAACTTTATAATCTGGGTCAAGTTCATCATTATAAATTAACCCTTGAAATTAGAAGATTTCTTCCAATTGCATGCATTTTATGCATACATGTACTGAGATGTTTTATTCCTACAGTATATTTATATATCTAAATTTAAGTTACTCTCCCTCTGAATTCTTGAGTGAAGAGCATGTTGCAACAACTACAGATGAACATAACACTGAAATGAAACTTTGGCTTAGAATATGAGCCCAGCAGTAAATAACTTCTCTTTCTTACAGAGTGATTTCACAGCTGGGATTTGGGAGGATGCTCTCCTTGAACTACTGTATTCCCACAGTAGTGACAAAATGGTGCTAACACGGAAATGTGAAATCAGATCTTCCTCAACTGGTGGCTTGTAGCTACCAACTTAGAGCCATCCAATTGCTTTTGGTTCATGTTCACATTATAAATGAAACTGAAGTATTTCATGTCTTCTAAACAGTTTTTTTTAATCTAGAAAAACATGAAATGCACAAAAATATGCTGTCACAAATGTATAATAAATACCTACAAGAATATACAAAGATAATATTTGCAAGAATTGAAGTTGAGATTTTATAGGATGCTAAAGTCTGTGCTAACTATACTAAACTCCAGAACCTTTCAAACAGAGTCTGCACAGCTCTGGCATAATTAATGTAAACCTTTACATCTTCCCTCATATATTCAAGTAAGTGTAGAGCAGTAAAGGGCAGCTTTGGGTTTATCTCTTTTGCTTTTTACAAAAACTAAAAGGTCCACCATTCCATGAGTGAGAAAGCAATTAAACACAAACACACACACACACACACACAGAGAGAGAGAGAGAGAGAGAGAGAGAGAGAATGGCTATAGGTGTGTATTAGGGTTACTTAAATATTTAAGTACAAATCTATGACTATGATCATATTTCATGCTATACTGTGGTTTATTTACAATGGGTTGCTGAATAAATCACAATTGGCTAGGTTTATATGGCTAAGGCAAACCATACTATGGGTCAGTATGAGATGTGAATGCAGCTGTTATTGCAGCCAATCTTGATCCTAAATCCTGATCAAAATATAACCAATATACTCATGTTTTTACAGGGGAGGGGAGGGGAGGGAGGGAGGACACTGAGACTGAGAGATAAGTAATTTATTTAAAAAACCACCCAGCAAGCAGCAAGGTTTGTTGCTTAAAGGCAAAGTTACATTTTACAGCTAGGGAACACTAAGATTCAAGATATTAATAATTTGTCCATGGATCAGGCAAATAAAACTTTCCATTGTCTTTTCATTGTTTTTTTCAAATTGTTGAAAGAGGTCTTTACTAATCTCCTGCAAAACATCCAGAAATTTGGTAGCAGACTCACAACTTTCTGTCTAGTTCTACGTAGCACGGAAACGCTTTGTTTTCCATACCCACACGTTTGCATGAGCTTACCTTACGTTTCAGTTATACTCCAGTTTTCTTTCTTGCTTTATGAATCCCGTAACTTTTCCAAAGGAAATGTAATGGCAAAGTGACATGTGTATGAGAAACCGTTGTGACTCAATTAAAACTCCATCAAAATAGTATACAAATTTGTTATAAAATACACCTGCGGAGCAATGTATTACTTTACTGAAAGACCATACAATAGAGATTTGTCTTGTATGCTTTTTAATGTATTTCAAATATACATTAAATTGCCTATTTTCGTTAGACCATTCAAATTTTTAAGTGTAAAGTGCATCTGAAATTCTATGGTTCTAATAATACACAGACACTATTAAAGCTTTTTAAATGTTTTTCATCTCCAGTGGGGTCCAGCAATACATAAATGCTGCTTTTCCCTTAGTTATCTAATCATTACACTGAATGCAAAACCTGCTTGCTATTATTTCACAATTCATATTTATTATTATAAGTGATACTCTGAATGAGCCAAAAACCGTTCTGGATCTTAATTAAGGGATTGTGGCGGATAGGTTATAACCATTTTAAACTCTCCTTCCTTGCACATAACCATGAAAGCAATACTTTCTATGTCTTTACTGTCTTCATTAATTTCCTCTCTCAAATGAATCAATTACCAAAGAATTACAAATTCTGTTTCCTTGCCAGGAAAAAAAAATAAAAAAGCAAGTTAAGTTGCCTTCAAATAAGAAAAAGTTTTTAAAAAGTAACGCAGAACTGTCAGGCTCAGCCCAAGAACAACGAAGAGTCAGTCCATTCAAATTCCAGTTTATTTGCTCTGACTGTATAGACAGAATCTTGCCAGACTAAAGCAACTCTAATTGACCTATGGGGAAATAACCTGAGAGACTCTAGGGCGGGGCTATCCTGAACCTCGTTTTCCCACCATTGCTTCCCAGACTGTGCCTCCGTTTATCTCCTCCACCTGCTTGGAATGTGTTCCCTCCTTCCTGAGAACCAGCAGCACCGCCGAAATCCACCACAAGAACAAATAAAAGGCAGTTAAAATATGTATGTATTTTCTTCTTAAATTATGGCTTCACAGAAATGTTAAATATATTTTGTCATAATATTGTAAGCCTTTTGCAAAGTTGAAGGTTGTTAAGAAAAATCACTTTAAAAAAACTAAAAAGAAAATGTTACAATTTGTCAGTGATCTATCGGAACAGGAAGTTTCCTGCAAGTGTATCTGTCCTTAATTAGCAAATAAATAGTGAATATAAGTTAATGGAAGGGAATAATCAATTAATTAATTACATTTTGTAAGTGTGAAAAAATATCTAAGCCAGGTTATATTATTTTTTGATTATTAGTTGAAACTAACAGGAACTGGTGCACAACTTAAATTAGATTCCTCAGTTGAGATTTTATTGCAAATTCCTTGAGGTAGCGTGCAATGTTACAGCCATGTTATTGAAATGTATTGGAGAAATCAGTGCTCAAACACACCAAGGTACCACCAAACTCTAATATAAAATTTAAACTTGATTCGGTAGTCATAATGCATTGTAATATGCTTGTACATCTATATGTTACCCTTCTCTCCTGCAGCCTTCTTGCAGTTACTCATACCTGATTCAGAGAGCCTCCTAGCCCTTTGGAACACACTTAAGAAGATATGGAAAGCTTAGATGAGGGGTTTTTTCCAGTGGTGGATGCAAATGGAACACCACTGGATTAATCTCTGCCACATAAGGGCCACTAATAATTACATCCATGTGATGGGTCCGTGTATGTAATATCTGTGATGCTAATGCAAGTAATTCCAAAGTGACGTGGCAAAATCGCCCAGATAAGGCATAAGAACATCCTCACAAATCCATGAAATATCATCTTTTGTTGCAACCATGCCATGAATGGAACTTTTTATCTGAGCCTAATTTCCCCCCCACCACCACCACTGTTTATACCCAGGAAGGAAGACATACCTATAAATTATCTTAGATTTTCAAGTCATGTCCTGTTCTCCATATTTACCCCATGCAATGCAAATATAAATGTTTCACCCTTTGTCTTCTTTACTATCACTTTTATTAACATTTTAAGGGGAAAAAAACCAGTAGGGAGTCTCCATTTCTGAGTCGCAAATTCTATGTCATTCTGTGTCATTCAAAATATTACTTTTAAACTCCTTTGAGCTAGGGAAAAAGAAATCATTGATTCTTGTCTTCTTACAGGGATATCTCATAAGTAAGAGGAATATAAAAGAGCTTAATCCAATCTTCGTATATTCAAAATCTTAATTTCACTATAACTAAATCAGACTGACATTTATTTAGTTGAATGATTTTTATCCTTCTTGTTCAGCCCAATTTTTTTTTAAAGGCTTCCAGTACAGCTCTCAGGGATTAATAGGAAGTCCCTACCATCAGTTTTGTAGTCTGAAAGACATGAGAGAAACGGGTTGTGAGGGGCGGGAGCAAACTCTGGTACAAGCGCCACTGTATTGATATACCAATTACAGTGCAAATGCCTCCATGAAAAAGAGGAGCCCAAAAGTGCTGGAGTGGTGCTGTTTCTGTTCTCTTACCATATGACAGCTCGATGGAGTTGTGCTGACAGGTGACAAAGGAGAATCTCGATGGCAATGGCTCCTCAGCATAGCTGGTAGAAACCTCTGTTTCCCTTCCTTCCCTCTACTGAATCCTGGTGGGATGGCTGCTGCCAGATGAAAATTGATGGAAAATAGCCTAATGGAGGAGACTTTGCAGCACAACTAAAAGTAAGTAGAAACTAATGGTCAGTGGAATCCAACATACTAATTGCCCTTTCCTTTGTAAAAAACGGTATTGATTGATTACAATCAGCAATACTTAACACCCGCAACTTGTGTTAGTGTGTGGGCACATTTGCACATCATGATCACTAGCAAGAGTGACACATCTCATCTATTTTCCACTGGTTGTGTTATGCGAACCCATCATGACAATTACTTTTAATTAGATTAAACCAGAGGAAGATTCCTCTGTAAGTTTGCTTGTATGGTTCCTTCATTCACCTTAGACAGAGTATCTTTGCCTAGGTAAAGGTAAAGGTTTCCCTTGACGTAAAGTCCAGTCGAGTCCGACTCTAGGGGGCGGTGCTCATCTCCGTTTCTAAGCCTTGGAGCCGGCGTTGTCATAGACACTTCCGGGTCATGTGGCCAGCATGACGACTCGGAACGCCGTTACCTTCCCGCCGAAGCGGTACCTATTGATCTACTCACATTTGCATGTTTTCGAACTGCTAGGTGAGCAGGAGCTGGGACTAGCAACGGGAGCTCACCCCGCCGCGCGGTTTTGAACCGCCGACCTTCCGATCGACAGCTCAGCGGTTTAACCCGCAGCGCCACCTTTGCCTACCCAATCGTAATACTAAAATGACTAAACATATCTTTGCTTTCATGGAAATTTCATTATATCGCATAGAGCTTTAGTTTGCGCTGTATCTTTGCAGAATAGCCAAAACATCAAAAGAGATTTCTGAGAAAACTATGCTATTAGATTTTTTAAAAATGTCTAACTTAGCTCTGCAAAAATACTAAACAAGCCAAAGCTATCTAAAATTAAACAAACAAAAGTAAGGCAGACAATTTGAATGATACTTCAACACTTTAAGTGAAGTTTTACAAAGGCTTTTAAATTTTATATTTTTTCCATTCCATTCCATTATTTAAAAGTCTAAATAAGGCATTTTTAAAAATTTAAAAGCCACACTTTTTAAAAAAAAATTGGTCTAAGGTACATCTTGTAATTAGATCAACAATGGAAGGTCGACTCTAAATATCTATCCCCTTTAAAGGGGCTACCAGCACAATCAGATTAAAATTTAGATTAGGTTAGAGAGTTACTATTTCCATAAATTTATAGGACATTTGGCTGATAACCATCTAAGAAACTATTCATTCAGTATTAATATACTTGGAGAGGTACCTGCATGTATTTGCACACCAACCTTCATATACTGTTTCTCTGATAAGCCAGAGAGTACATCTGAAAAGATGTCTACTAAGCTGTCTAGTAAAAATTCAGCAATTTACACTTGCAAGATATTTCTCAGACAGTATGGCTATGGACTCATCATAATGCCTACAAAATCTAAGTTGAACATATATGAAGGGTTGCATAACTGGACTACTGAAGACTGCCAGTTCACTAGACTAGGGAAACAAAGCCTTTGAGGATGTTCTGTTCACTGCTGTGCCCTTCTCTTTGACACACGTGCAAACATGCACTGATCCATGAAGACAGAGAGAGTCAAATGAAAGAAAGGTGATGAGTTGACAGCATCTGCTAAAGGATGTCTAAAGGAGCTACGATTGAGTGGTGGTGATGTTTAAGATCTGGCACATATCCACAGACTCTAAATGCTTGGAAGAAGACAAAATCAACTTCTCTGTATATTTTTCAATCAGATCTGTGATATGTTCTTTTTTTTTTAACTGCTGCATCTTTCTAGAAGCCGAACATGTAAAATATCCATTTTACAAGTTGGAACCAAAGCAAGATCACAACCAACAGATACATACTGAATATTTTCCCAAATCACCTATATAAAAATACATAATAATTTATAATGATACATGAAATCCCTTTATGGCAATCTTGTTTGGGCTTATAAACTAAGCAGGGTCAGGTCTGGTTAGTACTTAGATGGGAAACCTCTAGAGAATACCAGGCTTTAAGGAAGTCTGTGATTTTGAAAAAACATCCCAGAAGGAAACAATGACACATCACTTCTGTAATGCTGCCAAGATTTTGCCAAAACTCTATGTCCACAAATTCACCAGACTCCATTCAACTGTGTTTTTTAATGAAGGTTTTAAGACATCCATTCAGTCTTGAGATAAATTTAAAATCTAACAAAAGCCTACAATTATTTCCTTCACCAGCAAGTACACATATAATTTTTAAGCAATATAAAACATTGCTTCAAAATTGCTTGGACTGGAAAAAAGTAATGGCCTTCACTAAGTGAATGAAAATCACAGCTTTCTACACACCAAAATATTCTCCCTTCATTCAGTCCTATATCTCCAGTTGTCTGATACTTCTATTCATGATTTACTAGATTTTTATACCGATGAGATCATTCTGTAGATGGCATGAGTGTTAGCCTTCTCTCTGCAGACTCTTATTCCCCCGAAAATCTATCTAGAATAGAAGAGGAAAAGGAAAGAAGAATATATTTCCCATTTTTATATTTGAGGAAAATTATGCTGGATCAAACCTGCCGCCACAAACAGAATAGTCCTTCTGTTAATGGAAAGATTTCTTGTGGATGCCAAAGAGCTGCACTGAAACCAAACAGGTAATGCACTTGTTCAGTGACTGTTTGAAGTTACGACAGTGCTGAAAAAGGAGATTTATAACCAGTCTGTGAAGTTGCAGTGTTCCTGTGATCACGTGATCGTGATTCAGGCACTAGGCAACCAGAGCACATTTACAACAGTCCTGTGGTCATGTGGTCGCTATTTGTGATCTTTACAGCTGGCTTCTGACAAACAAAATCAATGGGGAAGCCGGCAGGAAGTCGCAAGTTGCGGTCACATGATGTTGCACTTAACAATCATAGATGATTCACTTAATGACCGCAGCCAGAACTGACATCCTAAGTTGGCATGGTCATGTGATGTTTCACTTTATGACCATGTTGCTTAGCAATGGAGTGCCAGTCCCAATTGTGGTCAATAAGTGAGGACTATCTGTATTATATTCAAGACTAGACATTAATTTCTACAAGTCTTTCTTTCTTCAAACGCTTTCCACATACGTTTACAAATTTACTACCCAACCTGTTGAGCAGGCAGGGAGAAAATATTGCTTACCTACAATCCAGGTGTTTCTGCATATGCACAAGCCTCTTTAGAACTTTCTAGAATTGTGTTGTGCTTTCCTGGGCCCAAGACAGCTGTACTCCATGTGCAATCCTTGACTTTTACCTTCAGAATAAGGAATAGTCATGCTATACTGGCTCCCTGAACAAGGATCAAGGATAGATTGTATGAATGCAGAAACACCACTTGAAGAATCACAGTTCTTCATCAGGTTTCTGTGTACTGCATGTTTGGGTGACTAGCAAGCTATATTTGGAGACGCTGGTAAGGCAGTCAAATCAATAATGTATAGAACACTTCCCATCCAAACACAGTATTTAAGCCCTCTTCTCTGATTTATAGTATTTTATATATGGTTGATGCCAACTAGCAGCTGTGTATGCGTGTGAGAGAGAGAGAGAGACAGAGAGAGACAGAGAGAGAGAGAGAGGTAAAGGGGTCCTTAAAGAGCTACAATAGATCTAACAACATAGGGGAAAGCTGGACAATAGGCTAGCAAACAAGTATCAGTCACCCAATGCACTATTCATTATGAAGAAACATGTTAGCTTGTTACAGGCAAACTGGAACAACTAAAAAGTGAGAAGCTATGAAAAATAGATGTTCTAGATATATAAAATACCAGTATGCAATATACATATAGAACATGTAGGGAAGATCTAGAGCTGAGGTTGGGAATGAGGAAAAAAACAGGAATAACAATTTTCTGATTAAGATGAAGTAGTAAATAACCTTAGGCAAAAAGGCAATCTTGGGTTGTAATACTACTTATTCTGTATGAAATATTAGAAATCCATTCATAAAATTGGTTATTCTAAAGTGCAGTGAGAATAATTCATTGCTGACAAAAAATACCTTCAAAGTTAATAAACAAATGTCTATAGATACCATAGACTCAAAAACAGTTTTGTCAATGCCAAGAAGACAACAGAAACAGGCAGAAGATTGGTTCCATAAACCATTTAGGAACTGTTTCGAAAGAGAATGAGAATTTTCCACTATAATTACATAAAAATAAACTTTAAAAGAGAAAAAATAATTTAAAAAACTGTGATTAAAAAACAATGAAAAATTTAGCAGAGCAGTCTCTGGAAGAAGACCATTAAACCAAATAAACTTGGTGAAAATTTTCCAATTTGCATTTTAAGATTTTCAAGATGATAGACTTTGGCTGCCCTCAAACTTCTGCAATGTCATCTCTGAATTGGCCAGAGGTCAAATGCAAGTTATCAGATGCAAAGAAGGGAAGTCTGGATGGCATAGCTCTCCCTGCACTGTTGTTAGTAAATTGAGATGGAATGGCAGATGGTGGTAAGCATTTTGAACAAGCTGCTGAAATGGATGAAACAATGGCTGGTACAGCCTCCATGGAGTTATTAAAATGTCTGATTGATCTCATCAAATTGCAGCAATCATTCTTCTGAGTAATGGAAATGGGTAAAGGCATGCATTATCAGAACCAAACCCTGATACAGGAAGGCACCCCCAAGAAAGAGTTGACTTAGGCTGAGGCTGCTTTGGAACAGACTTGGGAAAACTATGTGTTCTCTTCATGGCAAATAAATCAATTTCTGGTTTTCACAAAACAGGAAAAGTTGACTTCCTACTAGTTTATTAAGTTCCACTCATTTACATTTTTGGAGGTGTGGCTGAATCAATTCACCAACACACTGTCATTCCTAGCAAGAAAAATATCTGCGGTTCTGTACATCAATTCTATCCATGCAAAGTAAGAGTAAAATGGTATGAGATTTTATTCTATTCTGCTTGTTCAAATAAAAAAAAACCCACTGTAATGTTATTGATACCAATTTGAACCACAGCATTCAAGAGGATGATCACAAAAATTGTGAGGGCTTTCCATATGCCTGATGTTCTTCCACACTAATGTTAAAAGGTCTTTCTAATTGTGACAATGTACTATGCATCAACAATGCTAAATAGTGAGCTTCTCATTTCTGGAAAGATGTATCTGGGGTAAGTAGTTTTGCTTGTGCAAAAAAGAGAGTATCTTGATTCAGGTTCCTACAACATGTCCACCATTAAAAAGAAGACAGAATAACAGGTGGAACAGAACTTTGCAGCTGGTGAAAGTTGTTTTTGGCAGGACATGCATACCTCTCAAATGATTCCCTTTCAGGGTCAGCAGCATTACGTAGAGTGCAGAAAAAAGTAAGAAACAGTAAGACAAAGAAATTAAATACCTATGGGGGTGGGGGGAGAAAACCAGCTAAAATTATTTTATACAAATTTCAATTACTATACCTCTCCACACTGTACTTTTCTGTCCTGGCAAATCATCCTTGTTTACATCATGTCTTCATACATTGCTTCTTGTTCATTAAGTGTGTAATCCCTCTGTTTCCAAGAATCTCATCAACTCCAATCACAACTTTCTAGGTCTTCCCATCTTCTGAATCCATTCAGTCATATTTCGTATATTTCTTTTGCTATTTGATCCTCATTCATTCTTTATGTATGACCAAACCATCTCAATTTTTTTTCTCACAGTAGTCATTCACTTTTGTCAATTCATTCAGCACTCATTCATTCCCAGCATTACCTCTTGCTTTACCATATACATTTCTCAAGTAATCATTCCCTGCACCAACTTATTTGTGTGCTTCTCCTGACATACCCAACTCTCCATAAAACAAAATAGGCAGAAGCACATAAGTAGCTGTTTTCACTTTTTTTCCTTGCAACAGACAACATACAGACACTAACTAAGATGGAGCAGATTCCCGACCTGGTTATCTTTCTGGACTTACAGCTCCTGCTTAAACAGCAGGTGGAGGCAAAAGCCAGAGGGGCCTATGTACAGTTTTGGCTGGTGCACCAGATGCAGCCTTACTGGGTACAGGAGGATCAGGCTACAGTAACACATTACCACCAATTTAGACTACTGGGGTTGCTCTTAAAGACTACCTGGAAACTACAGTTGGACCAGAATGCAGCCACCCACATACTTAAGGGTTCTTGATGCTGGGAGTGCAGTAACACCAATTTTGCAGAACCTGCACTGGTGGTCAGTTGGTTTCCAGATACAATTTAAGATACTGATATTGATCTATGAAGACCTTTACAGCTTGGCATCTGGCTACCTTCAGGGGGCCCTGTTTTTCTGTGACAATGCCAGTGCTTTGGAACAGCCTTCCAACAGAGCTCAGATGAGCCCCTCCTTGCATTTTTAGGAAAATGTTGAACACTGAATTATTTCAGCAGGCATTCTATCAAGCTTATACATGACGCCATCTTTTTTTCTTTACCTTGTTTTTATCCTTACTTTTATTGTTATTTCTTGTTTATGTTATTTTGATGGTCCTTGTTTGGGGTTCATATTGTACTTGCAATTGTGATTATGAAAGCTATCTACTACCTTTCAATAACCTTTCCATATCTTAAAATTTCTCCACCCATTTTCCTATCTTCTCCACTCATTTTCCTATTCTATTGAGGTATATAAATTCTTTAACTTCATTTTTTTCACTATTTATGTATAACGTTCTATTATTTACTCCATTTTTCCTATTAAATATAACTACCTTGGTTTTTGATAATATCAGTCCTTTCAGGTCAGAAAACTAACATCACAAGAACTACTGGAATTCCACTTTATTGTTATAGGGTATAATAGCAGAATCTTGAAAACTTGACAGAGATTCTCTCTCTCTTTTCTTATACTAAAAAGAAACAACACAGGGTAAATATTGAGTTTTTTACTCACCCCTTCCTGTGTATCTGTCTATCCATGCTAAGCTGAAGTTTACATAAAGCTCACTGAATTCCTTCTTCAAGACCATCTTCATACTCTTCTTCAGCAACTGGACTTCAATTTTGAGGGAAGCTAACATAAGGTTCTGATGAAACATTGGTACTGAAGTGTTTTGAGTAAAAGTAGAAAATAGAGCACACTATCTACAAGATTCCTGCTATTGACATGGTAATAATTTGAGATTTCACTTACAGTAATGGTGAATAAATTATCCTACTTCCACTGCTGAATTTTCCCATAAATGGATTTATGTGCTGTATTCTAGAATTTCTGGATCTGACCCCTTTAATAATCCCCTTTGGTATAAAACAAGCCTTCCCCATTATATGCAAGGTCTTCTAGTGCAACATGTAAGACCTGCCATAATGCTAAATGAATGCATGGATGGTGTTTAGTTGTATTAATTTGCTGTCTAATGAGTTTAGCTGCGTTTTCCAGATTATGGCTGTGTCCATACACGATCTCCAAGGAAATGGTTCAACAGTGGTATTATCTTCTTTGATATAAATAACTGGCAAAGCTCTATGCATATTTGATATACAATATACAACAACAGTGTGTCAGTGGAATAGTTTCCTACCCATGCTATCCAGTTTTTTTGCCTTCTTAGTCTACAGAAGTATATAAATTTATGCTCCAGGACTGCAGGCAGCAGCCAAAACCTTGAGAGTATTGGCCAGAGCCCCTTCCTCAAGTTGTTGCCAAACTGCATGTTTTAACTGAATAGAAAAATTATTAAATACATACAGAAAATCCTATAATTTACATGTAATTAATACAATTAAATTTACACAAAATCAAGTCAAATGTATTATTGTTCTGATTTCACTTTTGTTTTGGTGAATGGCTTTGGCTCAAAAATGTTAGGCATCTCTGTTTTAAAAGGAAGTGATTTGTTTCACGCAATTCACCTCTCTTGAACAAAAAGAGGGTTTAATAAGCCTTTATGTCTCCTGAAAAATACCACATTAACTTTCTGAAATTAGTTCCCTTGCCCATTGGTTTTACTTGGGTATTAAAGTGCTCCATAAGAATTCTTAACTCTTTCTACTATTTTAAAGTGAAATCTCTAATCCATTTAACACCAAGTGACTTTTACATACAAAGCCTGCAATGTCACAAAACTGTTGAATCTTAAATAAAATACACTCAAACTAAGTTTTCATAGACCATTCATGTACATTAATCCATTACATGAGTATCTGAAAAGTACAATTCCTTCTTTTTATAAAGTGAAATATGTTAGCAGTTAATATAAATAGACTAAATAAAAATTAAACAATTGTAAACAAGGGCAGTAAAGCTAAAACAGGTATCAAAGATCCATGTCATGCAAGGTATCATCTATAGTTATTTCACAGCTTTTAAATTTGCACATTTTGCCACATGTACTGTATACTATTATTTATAAGTAAATGGACAGATTTAGCATCCCTCAGAAGAGATACCTGAGAAGATTATATTAAAAAAAAAGAACTACAGACACCTGTAATTCCTTTTTTTAAATGACAGGTATAGTTAATATTCCTTTGGAAGAGCTGTGTGATTCAAGCTGTGATCATAGAAACACGTGATCAAGTTCTATTTATCTCAATGGGATGTACTCATGGGAAAGAACATTTATGATCACAGCCTAAGTCCCATTAGTATTAAGGCAGATAACATTATCAGCATACTACACCTGTTGTACACAGAAAGGAGAAGAAACCCTTTGGCTTAATTCAGTGACCCAAAAAAATCCAGCTGCAGTTCTGCTGAAATTGAATAGTTTCTTGCAATTTTATCCTTTAATTGAGAGGCCACCACGTGGCAACATTCCAAGATCTTTGTTTAGGCTATTTGTCTTCTACTACTATCATGTCACGGTATTACCAGCCAAAAGAAACAAAATTATATTGTGAGTTAAAATGAAATCAGCTGATGCATGCTTTCTCTGTGTTTCAATCTCTCTAATCCTTTACTCCTTTTCCCCCAAAAAATGTTTGCTAGCAGCCAACAAACTGTGCAATGATCTACTCAGCACTATAAACAAACCCTGCATCGTGATACACCAGAATGTATGGGCAAAACTGCATGAGTCAAACTGTGCTATATCACTGTACAGATCTCTGAAATGTCATTCAACACATTATAATGCTGATTCAACCAGTCCATGTGTGCAGGATCTCGTGGCACCCTAAGTCTGCAAGCAGATATATTTCTGCTGAACTGATCAGGCGCCTGCAGACACAGAGCAGCTGGTCTGCTGCCATCAGCATACCCAGCAGGGTCAGGAAGTGATATGAAAGGTATTCACTTTCTGCTTCCATTCCCCAGCCCCACCCCCACCCCACCCCACCCTCCTCTAGCAGGGGCCTGCACATATGGCTTCCATGATTCATTGATCTGCTCCTACTGATGGAAGCTTTTACGGAATAGAAAAAGGAGATCCTTATGAATCTATTAGAAAGAGGCACGTGGAACAGGAAGTGGAAAAAATGACCAGAGACTAAACTGGTAATGCTTCTAGCCTGGCTCCCAAGTTGCACAGAATAAAGCAGCTGCAATAGCACTGGAATTTCCCATTATGCCTGTGACCCTGCCAGACTTCACTGTATTATTGAGGACAGTGACAATTAAGTATCTGCATGTATAGACCCATAATTTAGGACAACAAGCAAGATACTCTTTGTTATCTATACATAAGTATTCTCTGCCACTATTCAAGGATTATTAGGAGTTAACAGTATTATTATTGTCCTGTACATGCAGAAACACAGGCTTCTGATTGTACCTACAAAGAGGACCAGCAATTGTTCCTGAACTTTTTTTGCTCACCGTGAAAACTATACTAATGTTTATGGTATGGCAGGCAGGCCAGCATGAGTGACCAAGTTCAACTAACCAAAACACTAAATTAACTCAACTTTTCAACAGAGGTCATTCATTCGAGAACAAAAGAGAAAGAATTCTGGATATGGACACTTCAGTTAAATTAAATACAGAATTAACTAGCTGGGATTTTTACCACTGTGCTGGGAATCTAAATCCTAAGCATAATTCACCAAAGCAACTTAAAGGTGACAGGCTATCAGGAATGAACTCTATAATATGGACTTTACTCTTGATCTTCCCTAACGGTTCTATGACAAAGGAAAGGCTCCCACAAAGGGACTCATTTTTATAGGTGTTAGCAACTTCTAGTCAGTGATTAGAATTCAAAATGACAACTAAGTAGCCTGAGAGAACTTGTATGAACATTCTTCAGATAATTCCTGCATTTATCTCATAAAGCAGAAGTGAAGAACATAGTTTAGCCCAAGATCTAAATTGTCCCTGACTAAGCTATCAGCAAGACTTACCGGCATTAAAGGATGGGGCTTCAGGAAGGGCAGTCTCCACCCTTGTTATCATCCAGTTCTCTTCACTGTGGAAAGATGGGGGTTGGGAGTGATTGTTCCCAGCCTCTCTCTCAAAGGATAAAAGAGTCTCTTTTTCCTTGAAGAAGAGGCTGGGACAATCAGCCCAGTTTTTTTCCTTCAGGGAGAAGTTCTTCCTTGCTGCAAAAGGCCAAGGTAATTCCCCATCTCCTTTTTGATGGAGCTGTGTCCATTCAGAAATGAACACTCAGTAATTCTCTGCAGGCAGAGATGGTTATTTCTAACTAGCAGCTAGTCAGAAGTTTAGAGCTCTGTTTTTAGAAGTACTACATTTGGATGCACTAAAGGGAGATATAAAGCATTTCTGAAGATGCATTGATGCTATCCCTAATCAACTATTGACCCTGAATAAACAGTGCTTCAGTTCTAAACAGAAGGCACTCGGGATGATTACTCAAGGTCTCATGGATGAGATGGGCCAATCTAATTCCTCATCTCTGTTGTAAAATGTTATATACAATATATAAATACAATATAGATTGCATAGATTTATGCAGTTGTATTGATTTTGGAACCCACAGTTTCCTTGTCATTTCTGTTCAAGGTGTGCCATGTTTCATAATCAAGGACTTACTGAAGGGATGGGGAAATATTAAACGTGTCATAAGACCCACCTGGGCAATGGCAACCTGCTAATTATAAAAATACTGCTGTTGTGTTGTTCTTGACATTCTGAAAAACTGAATTGGTGAGGCAAAAGTAAATTATTAATACTCCTTCCATAGGTATTTCATACATGCAGTGATGTGCTAGACTCACTCTCCTATTTGTACTGTTTGCCACAAGCACAGGCCTACCAGATATAGTTACCAGGGAGCAGTTCAAAGCATTTGACTACTGACTTCCAGAGAAGAAATGGCAAACTGAAGATGGGTCTGCTAAAAGCAGAGCTGACAACCATGGCGGAAGGAAGAGCTGGCAAGTAGACTGGCTCTTCATAATTCTTCTCTGGACAAGGAGAGGACTTGAGATTGTCCACAAGTGCTCCATACAGTTGCTCCTCATGAGGAGACTGTAAGACAGCGGTCTCTGGAGGTTTTAAAGCTCTGGGAGATGAGGGAATAGCCATCTTTTTGCTCAAGCTGCAGTCAGCACCTTCAAAAAGGATACTGGGTTTGCATACTTCCTTTTCTAATCACTTTCAGAAATTGCTTTTAATAACTGCTTTTCAGCTATTATGAATCTTTGGATCAACAAGTTTTACAGCACTGGGTGAGTTTCCCTCAATCCTTAGCAAAAATAGTTTTAAGTACAAGTTTAAGGACTTAAAAAAAACCTTTTTGGAATAAACAGCAAAAGGGTGATTAGAACTTTGGAAAGTTACAAACAGACTAAGGGTCCAGATGGATTTGAAACAAGACTTTGGAATTAATTGTAAGAATCCTTCCTGCGGGAAAATGCTTTTGTTTTGAATTCAAGACACTTTCAAACTTGCAAGATTCTGTTAACGTAGCCTCACAATAAAGTAGAATTAGCTCATCTAGTAATGTTTCCCATCTGGTTTATGTGGGATGGTTCACATCAATCTTGCCCTCCCTCTTTGCTGCCTGAGTATTTAGGGTGGGTCCTTCCTAAGTTTCTTTCTCTGGCTGTTACTCAGTTGTGGGCTCCTTTCTCTTTTACTTGATCATTCCCTAGGTCACATCTCTTCCCCCAAGCTTCCAAGGTCATCCTCACATTCCATCACACAAATACAGAATGTTACTTCTGTATTTTAACATTTTAGCATTTGACATATTGAAGGATATTTTTGAACAATGGACACAGAAGTTAATTTTAAGATTGTCTACCTCTATAGATAGACCAGGTTTAAAACATGTTATGGAAGAGGAATAATTTTTACCGGACAAGACTGAGACTGATCTGAAAGTGGATTTAAAAATGACAGCCTACAAGAATGATATGGAATAAAGATCCTACACTGGACACACAAATGAAATCAGCTGATGTCTTAATAATTAAAAGGGATATAAAAATAATAAACCAAAACAGTAACCTGAATAACTTTCCGATATTGAATTTACAAAAGAGACTGGTTAAAGCAAAGAAAAAGTGAAAACAAATCAAGTTCTAGGACATTATTTGAAGGGACTAAAGATCAAGACTGTTAAAAGAAAAAGGAAGGAATATAAAGTAGGTTTATTTGATCAAGATTAAAATAGGTATGCTGTTATCTAAGTAACCCTTAATGGACTGTTGCTGATCAGGACTGAACGATAATGCTTTAAGGATTTCTTTAGAGATAAAAAATAGGATATGGGAAGAAGAGATCATTTGTTTAAGAGAAGGTAATAAGCTACTAAAATTGTTTATACTTGTGATGAAGAGGGGACATTTTTAATATATTTCTTTTCTTTACTATATGCTTGTTTTCTTTCTTTTCTGTTTTTCTATTTTTTTCTTTTCTGCACTTTCTATTTTTTTCTTTTTATTCTTCTATTTTTTTTAGTTTGTATTAGTTTTTATCTTTTTAGTCGTCACTTTTAATAACATTACTATTTTAAAAAAGCATTGCACTACTCAAAGGATAAGAGTCTCTTTTTCCATGAAGCAAAAGTGATGTAGCAAAATATGACAAAGTTCAGGAGCCTATTTTAAATTACGTCACAGAACATGCTTCAGTTTTTAAGTTTTTATGCAACGTGTCCCCTGAAAAAAAGAACCTTTTGCCTCAAGTTTTGATTCCAATATTTGCAATCTGAAGAACTCTTAAAGTACGTGCTACAGTTCTGAAACTATAGCTACTTCTTTCAATGAACCTATAGCCAATGAATTTGTTCTAACTTTAGTAAGTAATCAGTAACAGTTGCAGACATATTTAATAATATCTTACAAAAGACCTGGAAGAGGTCAGAAGATGTAAAGAGCCACAGAGATGACCCTGGAGAAGCTATGCAGAAATGGTTTCAAGAGCACGCACACAAATGTGCTTTAATCCCAGGAAATAAAGAAACCATTAGGAAGAAATTCAGACCAGCTCTGCTCTAACTCCCTGGGTAAAAAAGGGAGGGAAGGGAAAATGCAATGAGGCTTTCAAGTCAGCCCATCAAGGTTGTCCAGCCCAGGAAACCAACTCCACAAATTTGACTGGAACAATACTTTATTGATAGAGGCTATAGTAACAGAACCTTGGTGGTCTCTGTGGCTCTCTAACAGAAGAGGTGTTTAAATCAGTTCTATTTGTCTTACAGTGATGCAAGAGGAGAAAAGGTAATTATAAAATGGTTTCATGCTTTTGCAATGTCTCATCACATGTAATGTTTTAGGTGGACATCAATACTTGTTGGAAAACCTAAACCAAAACAGCTTCAAATAAGACACTTTTGTCCTTAGATTATAAATAGCAGCATCTTACAGAAAAAAACTCTGCCTTGGTGTTCTGATGACAAGCCACTTGAGCTGCACATTTGAGGTCTATAATGCCACAGAATTCTCTGTGGAATTATATATAGAATAAACGAGATGCTATAATATATATCGTAAGTACCTAATATAGCCTTATAAATTATAGGCTTTTATAGCCTTGCATTTTACAGTGTGATGTAAAAAGAAATGTCTCACACAGTGATGTGCAGGCAGAGAGAGCAATGATACAATATCCCAATACAAGACAGCATCAGGGTTAAGCTCCAAGAAGAACTTCTGTTGTAACAAAACAAAATATTCCCCCCTAATCAAAGGCATAAGCAGTTTTTTAAGAAAATTCTATACCTCATAAAAAAGACAGAACACATCAGAGAATAGCCTTTGGACTATATCAGAAATACTCTGCATTTGGAAGTACTGGCAAGATTTTGCTCAGAGCTGCCTCAGTAGAAATTCCAAGTTGGCATCTATACTGAAGGGACAGAGAAAAAGGTGCCTCATCTTGCTCAGGTTTGTTCACAGTTGGTTGCCAGCCTTGGTACAGTTGGTTGCCAACCTAGGGCTCTGTCTGGCTTTGTTACCTAGGATGAGTTTGATCCTGTTGGGCCAGATGAAGCAGACAGGGTCCTCATGGCTCTGAGCTCCACCACCTGTTTATTAGATACATGTCCTTCCTGGTTGGCAAAGGCTTCCAGGGAGATAATGTGTGGTTGGATTTGGTGGTGGTGAACTTATCCTTGAGAGAGAGAGTTGTCTCTCTGCTTCTTAAGGAGGCATTGGTTTGACCCCTCCTCAAGAAACCATTCCTAGACCCAACCATACTGAGCAATTTTCATCCAGCATCCAACTTTTTCTTTTAGGGAAGGTTGTTGAGAAGATGGTGGCTCAACAGCTTCAGAGAATTCTGGATGAAGCTGATTATTCTGGACCACTTTCAGTCTGATTTCAGACCTGAGCTTGGGACTGAAACAGTATTGATTGCACTTTTGGATGACCTCTGGCATGGGTGGGATGGGGGTAGTGTGTCCATCTTTGCTCTGCTTGACCTCTCAGAGGTCTTCAGTACCACTGACCATGGTATCCTTCTGGACCGACTATTACATTTGGGGATGGGCAGCACTATTCTTCCCCTTCCTCCAGGGCTGGTTCCAGTCAGTGTGATCAGGAGGAAGAGGTTCCACCATTGGCCCCTGCTTTGCAGGGTTCTACAGGGTTTGGTATATCGATACAAAGCCTCTGAGTGACGTCATCTGTCAGCATTGGATGAGGTATGCTGATAATACCCAGCTATACATCTCTGCCCCTGGTGAATTAAGTGATGCTGTAAATGTCCTGTCTTGATTTTAGAGGCTATGAGGTTTTGGATGGGGAACAACAGGCTTCAGCTCAACCCTAGCAAGACTGAGTAGCTTTGGGTTTTGGGGCCTTCGGATTCTGGGGATTTATCACCTTTGGTGCTGAATGAGGTTGCACTGCCCCAAACAGACCCTGTGCACAATTTGGAGGTCCTTCTGAACTCACGACTCCTGCTCAAAGATCAGGTGGTAGTCCTGGCCAGGAGGGCCTTTGCAAAACACAGTGTGCCAATCATGCCTGTTCCTGGACTGAGAGGCTCTACTCTCAGTCACTCATGCCCTGGTTGACTCCGGACTGGACTACTGAAATGTGCTCTACCTGAAATGTGCTCCCTTGAAAGGCATCTGCAGGCTGCAGCTGGTACAAAATGCAGGAGCATTGGCAGTTATGTGCACTCCTTGATTAATATATGTTACACCTCTGCTCCACAAGCTGCTATTGGTTACCAGTTTGCTTCCAGGTTTAATTCAAGGTGCTGGTAATGATCTATAAAGCACTACATGATATGCAGCCAGATTATTTGAGGGACGGCCTCTCTCCAATTACATCTACCCATCCCATCAGGTCCGGCAGAAGAGGCGTGTTACTGGTCCCATACATTAAAGAGTGCCATCTGACAGGACCCTCTTCTGCCACAGCATCCGCCCTTTGGAACATCATCTCTGCAGAGTGTAGACAGGCCCTGACCTAGCTTGCCTTTCAAAAGACTCTGAAGACATGGCTTGGTCATCATGCCTGGGATCCGGTTATAGTTCAGAACCTGCTAGATGATTATATTGATCGATGCATACTTGCACTTGCCTGCTTATTATGTTTTATGGTTTTAATCTGGTTTTAATTTGGTTTTAATAGGATTATTGTTTTATTGATATCTGATTTTTGTTTATAGGTTTTTTGTGTGGTTGTTTTAAATATGTGAGCTGCTCAGAGTCACAAATGTGAGATGGGCAGCTTTACAAATAAATACATAAATATCACTGAGCAGTGCACTTCTCAGTAGATTAAAGTGCAGTACTGACATGGTTCACTGGGATTCCTCTACACAAATGGAAGGATGATGTTGAACAGAAGCATAACAAGTTAAAAGTAATGGGGAGGACAAAGGAAAGGAAAAAAGTGTTTATATTTTAGAAAGGGCCCCCCTCCTCATCTTCATCCTTCTCGTCCATCAGCACCACCTCAGTATAATGTACCTTGTTAATGGAAAGTGGGAGAAAGAACAAACAGGCAGAACAGAGCACTTTAAATTTGTATGCCTGAATGTAGTCTTGCATCCTCTTTTTACTGTAATCATGCTACACAAGCAACCACATCTGATATATCCATCCATCCATCTCAGAGTGCAAATGACAGATACAAATGGATAAGGTATATAATATATACTCAGACTTACAGAGTGTCTTTCAAAATATCTTGTCCAGAGAAAGTCATGTTCAGATACTTAACATACTTCAAGAAGTATCTAAACAGCATTAAAAGAACATTCCTGTCATTAACCCTCTGTCTGGTAACTGAAACGTTGGGAGGCTCTGCATAATAGCTTTTGATAAGGCCTTTTATGAAAGTTTTCACAGCAATTAAATCACCATAAACAATCCTGTATTTAAACTTGCCTATTAATTATTTATAAAGACGATCAAGCCATTTTTTAAAAGAATGTGTTGCACCATATAAGTAGGAAGAGCCACCTTTCTGTAAATAGGTCAATGGGATCAATCACATATTCAAATTATATTATTGTACTTGAATCCTGCTGAAGACCAGGAAAAATGTGACACACAGACTCATCATACTGTCAGGCTTTCAACAATCCCCTTTGCATTAGGTTTTAACTCTCAGGCCCAGTTTCACACACTCCAACAGCAGAATCCTGAACTGTATACTGTAAGAGAACCAATAGTGGAGCCTGGCTGTAGTAGCAAAAGAATAGAAATTATATATATATAATTTTATACACACACACACACACACACAAAATTATAATTATGTATACACAGAGAGAGAGAGAGAGAGAATAAATATATAGTATAAGTATAGTTAGGCTATAATATCCTCTACTTGTTTTCACATCTGAGTTTTTTATTGGAGTCATTGGGATATCTATGTGTTCTGTATAGTACACATGCACAGAAATCAGCTAAAGTAACTGTATGCCCCGTGAAAGAGATCACAGCTCAGTTAGAGATTCTACTTTGCTTACGGATGGTCCCCAAAACCAGTAGGCTCCAGGCTTAGCGCGTAGCATTTCCAGGGAAAACTGAGCAACACTCTAGAACCAGGAAATCACCTCGATTACCTCGATTGACCAGACTGTCGCCGGAAAGAGTCCTGCTGGTCGCAACTTGCTTTCCATTTGTCTCGATTCCTGGCTTTTCTTCTCGAGGTTCAGCCAAAGTCTACTTTTTTGAAATTCTAGGATGCTACTGCCAGGCACTGTATTAAGCCAGCTATGTTCCTATGTTTATCTTGCTAATCAACTAATTAACTAATTACAGGATGCAAAAAAGTACACAGAAATCAGTGCCACTTTGTAATGTTTGGTGTTGAACCATTTGGCTTTCTCAGATAATTTGCAGTCAATATGAAATAATTTCAGTCAATACCTTATAAGAATCCAGCAATAAAAGTATATCGGGCAGATGGTTAAGACAGAGAGTACTTAATGGTAAGATAAAAAGAGTGCTTAATGATAAGAGCAAAGCAAGGAAACCACTCTGATAAGAAGCTTTTAATTTTGTTAGGACCCAACAGCTGGACAACACTGCTCATGTTTTATTTTCAGGAATTAAACTGCTTCGGATCCAATGCAGCAAATATGGCACTGCATATCCCCTGGGACTGATGTGGCATCTCATTCATCCTCACACTGACTTTCTCTTCTGGCTTTCTGTTTCTTTTCACATCCAAAATAAACATCTTGTCTTCACTTTTAAGCCTCCCCATAGGTTTCATGTTCCTGATTTTCACTGTCTCTTGAGATCTCTGACTGGGATCTTTGCTGCCCCAATTCACTAAGTTGTCAAAATGTCACCTACATTTTCCTTCCTTACTATTTATGTTTGGGACATTCTCCCACTTCAGTTTATTCCCTTATAGAATTCACAACAATCTGTAGATACACATTCCAAAGTCCAAATGTAATGTTAGAACCATCCCTTTTCACAACTCAGTCCCTGTAATCAGAAATAGTTATTTTTATGATTATTCCAACCATCCTCAGTCAAAAGTTATTTCAGCAAAGATGAATATTTATATTGAGTGACATTGTGGAGCCTAAACTGTAGCCATCCCACATGAATATATTTTTCTGTTTGAATCTGATTGAATTTCTTAAACCTTGTGAAGCTTTAAGGCACCCACTTCACCACTTTAAATTCCTAATATCTGACCTCTACACACACACATAAAAACCAAGTCTTGGTCAAATTCATTTTGGAATACGTTAAAAATGCTGAACGTATTGTGCAAGGCCTGGGTCAACAATAATTGCATGCATAATAATACACTCCTCCTATAATTGATTAACAAAGGTGAAGAAGCATATTGACATTAGCTAAGTTCAAACATCACAGGGAATCAAGATGGCTTCTGAAAAAAACATTTTAATTGGGCTTACAAGTAACACTAACTGTCCTGACTCCCAGGAAACACTCTGAGACATGGAACTGTTCTCTAATGTTTTATTGCTAATACATAACAGTAATCCTAACAAACTGAACAAGCGTGGGAAAAACCCAGCCATATAAACCCCGCAGGTTAAGGCGGTCCCAATCTGTGCCTCTTGGAATGGCTCACCAATTCCTCAGTGCTACGCATGTGCTTAACAGTCTGGAAAGGAGCCCCCTGCTCGCCATCCTTACTCATGACACTAACCCACACACCATAGTTTATGAACAGAGTGGCTGGATTCACATATGACATTAAGTTAAAATCAAAATAACAAGTGATATCTTGTTTGCAATGAGGGAACTAGGTAATTTTGAACTGTTGTGTTGGGTGAGAAAAGCAAGGTCTATTCATATATTTAGATGCATACATGTGCACTTAAAGTAAGCATGGAGTACACATGTGTGGCCAATTCTGACATTCAAAAATATGCGCTCCTCTTCAAATTTTACTTATTCGCAAAAGATCTAAAAGCCTCCCTACAATTAGGAAATCTGCACTAAATAATTAACTTGATGAATTAGGAAGTTTTGCTTTTTTTAAGTGAAATGCTTTCAGAGAAATCTTTGAGATGGCTACTGTTCAGTTTAGATCAAGGATGTTGGATTTATCAGTCACACTATTTATTTTTAAAAGGCTCCCAAATTATTAAGTATAAACACTTAATAAACAGAGTTTTAAAGAGTATTATTAATACTAATACTCTTAATACCTAATCATTAAGTATTAAGAGTATTAGTATTAATACTTAATACTAATTGTTAGTATTAATAATTAAGTATTAAGAGTCACTTGCTGAGATGGGCAGCTATAGAAATCAAATAAATCAAATAATAAATAAATAAATAAATAAAATGCTTTCCTATTTTACAACATGCAGTGGAGACTATGGATACATTTTCATGAAACACACCAAATGGGATAGACAGGGTGTTTTTTACATCTTTTCTTAAAAAAAAAAAAAAAAACCAGGCACAACTTTCTGCATATTTGCAAGTATTTGAAGAGCAGCCAACCTTCCCCATGTGCATTAAATCTACCAGACAGTACAGTAATGCTGGTATGCTTCCTTTTCCAAAGAGTACTATTCAGTAATGGACCAGGCATGCCTTTCCCAACAATTAAAATTAGCATTGCTTCACAAAGCTTCCTGAGAAGTCTGCTTGATCATTTTATTTACTCTATTACAAGAAAATGATCGCTTCCAGAAGATTGTGGTCAATAACAGTATTCTTCTGAAGTTCCATGTAATAATAAGAATAGAAGTAAGAATAATACAATTGTGTAAGGGCCCTGGAGACAGTTTCCTATCCCTGTCTACTCAAAGCTGCCTAGCAGCATGAGGTTCATAGTGTTTAAGATGTTTATCTGCGGTGCTGTAACATGCACATGTGAATGTCATGGCTGTATTGCACTAGGGATGTAAATAGACTAACATGATTTGGTACAAAAAGGATTCAGAGTATCAAAGCATTTAAAAACACATTATAGCTAAGATGAATATGCACAGATTCAATATACAGGAATAAACGTTTACAAGGAGAACTTTGGTCATGATAGAACAAATCTTTCTGTACTGGTATCATGAAATGCACAGACCATATCATGCCATCTATGTTTTCACTGCCAAACTCTGCCCCCCAAAATGACTGGCTCCTGGAACAACAGGCAAATGGCATAATGACAAAAGGCCATGATGGAGTATGTATCAACCCATGCCATTTTTATCACAGCTATGAATTATCCAAGGCAGAAAATACCCTTTTCTCCTCCCTGTCTTATTGGCTATTTGTTCTACTCCAGCACAGAAGCCAGGAAATCTGGGCTCCCTGCCAGCCTCTCTAGTATATAAGCAATCTCTGAATACCTGTGTAATTTTGGTGCAAAGGGCCATGCCGTAGCCAAAAACGTCTTGGGGCTTCTCTGCACTGGCTTTAAAGAAAGCAGAAAGCCTTCCTGAGTATTTGGTCCTGCACATTCTGTCACACCTCTCTTTTCAGATTCAGATAAATGTAGCACACCAGAAAAAGACCCCAACTCATACTATATGGACTTGTACAAATGTTTAGCCAGGATTCAGATGATTGTTCATGTCACATGCACCAATAAACAAAGAGACTTTAGTCATATTAAAGGCTAACAAGATTTATTGTCAGACACATTTTAGGGTGCTCTACTTCCTAAGAATGGATGCATAATACATGGATTAGCCTGCATTAGCCACATGGCTTTGCTCTTTTTGTCGCTCCCAAAAACAAACAAACAAATCCCAAGAAGAAAACAAAAACATAGCTTCAATTAACCACAATGTTATTTTTAGAAGCTGATCAGAAATAGAAGGATGTAGGTATCATTCCCACCTGCAACAGTAATATGGCGTCCAGTATTATCTCTATGTTTTGATCCACTGAATTGAATGCCTGTTGACTGTTAACATCTCCTCCACCCTTTAAATTACTAAGTTAAAACCCTTGTCTGGAGAACGGGAGAGTGCACTCTATGAGGCCACACCTAAAGTAGAAGCCAATCCTTCTCTTCCCGTCTTCCCCTCCCCATCTCAATTCATGAGCAGCCAACAGCTGGAACTATTTTGTGGGAGGCGGCTGTGTTCTGTGAGAATGTTCTCCTTGTCTTTGTCTGTAAGGCTGAAAGACGCTGGGCTCGAAGGTACTCCTCGGTCCCTAGGGAACTGGGGCTCAACATGAGCCTAGGCCTCGAGCTCTTTCCCGGTAGGGTCAGGTGACACACTATCAAAAGGCAGTCAAAGAAAGAGCTTAAAAAGCATTTCCTTTAGTAAGGGAGGGGGCTGTGCATGGGCAATAGAGAGCACGCACAGATTTCACATTTTCCTACTATACGAGAAGCTGAATAAAAACACAGGCATTAAAAACTTGCTACTGCAGATGTTATACTGCCTTTAAATGCCTGTTTGCTCAATAACATCTCATAAAATCATCAGACTTGGGTGATTACCAACACATAGCAGTCAGAATTAATAAAATTGAGAAGAAATGCCACAATCCAAAATTCACCCAGAAAAGCAAAAAGATTTGTGCCTAAATGTATCAACATATGAAAGAATCGAAGCAGTTGCAGATGAAAAAGAAGAATAAAGAATAGTATTAACAACAGGGAACTGTACAATACACTTAGTATTTCATCTTTTAAAAACAGCTGTAGCAACTGTACACAGGCCCCTCAAAAAAATAAAGAAGTAATTAAATTATAAAGATAGGATCAGAAATATAACAATATAAATGTGTATTCTGCAGACAGTATAGAAGTAAAAAATACATAGGAGAGAGGAGACACACACAAACAGCCATCAACCAAACTGACTGTTCTACAGCCACATCTGAAATTTCATTAAAAAGAGCCCAGCTGCTTCTTTACTCTGACTTTGTCTTTAAGGACTTAGCTAAGCCGAAGGAGTGGCCAGGAAAAAATAAGGGGGGGGGGACCACTTCAACCCATCTCTCTCAAATTCTTTTATTTCAGCAATGCATTAAGCAATCTCCCTGCAGAGTTATTCTCTTCTTCCTGGTGTGGATAAAGCTTCCCCTGGGGAGCTCTGTAATTTCCAGCTTCTCCGAATTCAGGTATTAGTAAAGACCGCTTGGGGACACGCAACAATATAACTCTACATTTTCAGGCATTCGGAGAGAACCCCCTAAGGGTCCCAAGTTCAAATTTCTGAAATGTAGGCATTGTAAAAGGAACCTCAGGGGACTCCAGCAATAGAAATCTGCTGAATTCAAAGCATTTCCTAAGCCCTGGCAGGAGCCTTTGCTCCCACTGGAGGCTTTTTATAAAACATGTGTTGCTGACATGTTGACAGATTGCTCAGTGAAGTGTTAGGTGCATACACAGGCTGGCCATTTAGGGGGACATCAGTTTACCCTTCATCTCTACCTAAAGCACCATGTTTTATACATTACCCGAGGACAGGCAGAAAACAGACACTTTCCAACAAAGTACAGTATCACTTAGCAAGAGGCAAAAAAAAAAAAGCCCCATTCACCACTAAAGATATTACAAAGAGGGAGAAAGACAGCCCTGTGCAGCCAATCTCCAAATATCAAAAAGGTCAAAAAATAAATTAAGGGTAAAGGAGGAGGCCTGGGCTGGAAATTGCCTCCATGTATCAGGTCTGCCACCCTGTTTCCTATCCAGGCCAGAGCTCTGAGGATATAATGAGCAAAGGAATTTTCTAATGACAGCTGACTGTTGGGAGGTAATCTGATCAAAGGCCGATATTAAATCCAACTTCTGCTCATATCAGGGTATTAGTGATGTACGACTTAATAACCCAGCAGCTCCAAAAGTGCTGCCGTGGCAACAGGATGGAAATTGGGATAATAATGTATTCATGGTGCTGGCGACCTGGGGCTGCAGTGCGTGCTCTCAGGGGACCGCACTTCACCCTGAGCCAGACGTGTCTGGGCAAAATCACTTCACAAAGGACAGGAGTGGAATACTGAAGAGCTTTGGCACTGATGAGTGTGTCGATAAGGGGAAAGAGTGGAATGAAGTGA
Source organism: Candoia aspera (assembly GCF_035149785.1). Lineage (NCBI taxonomy): Eukaryota > Metazoa > Chordata > Lepidosauria > Squamata > Candoiidae > Candoia > Candoia aspera. The sequence continues at coordinate 162,825,973 of NC_086155.1, forward strand.
AGGGAGCAAAGAAAAAACATTTCCAGCAGAAGAGCTTGAGTGGTGCTTCTCTGAAAAACTGATGGGGCTCAAGAAGCTCTCCCCGACAAGTACAGCCCAAATGGATAATTATTAAATGAACATAAAACTACATTCTCAGCAAAGTGGGGAAGGATGGATCGTGCCGGCTTATATCAAGTGACAAGATTTTCACATCAGGCTACATCACTCTGCCAGCACTTCTGCTGTGAACAAAAGGGCCAGTGCCTGCTACCATCAATTTCCAAAATTCCTTTCATATTAAGCAGCTTTTCAAACTTCCCTGCCCTAAAATCTCCAAAGGAATAAAATCCAGGGAAAGGTCACATATCAGCCACACCTTTCTGGGTTTTATGGCTGCATTTCCTGTATGAGTAGAAATCTCCCTCTTGCTCTTTCCTCCCTCCCCAGAAATATTAGGATCTGTAGAAAATAATGTTATCTAATTTTTGTTTTCCACAAGAAAGAAACTTGGAAATCAGAATGAAAAAACTGCAGTAGATCTTATACATCAATCACCCTTTGGGATGATTTGCCAGATCAAAGGGCAAAGACAAACACTTGCACTGGTTTGTTTCTACTATTATTACAAAACAATAACAGAGTTTATGAAATTTTGCTTTAATCAAGTGCAAATGACACTTTATTAATATCATTCTGGAGTCATATCCAGAAGGGGATAGGGGCCACAAGGGACTATCTGGCTGGGTATTCCCTCAGGAATATTTGGAAAAAAGGCTATCCATCCATTAAAACATATGATAAGATTAATTTACTTCTTGAACATCCTCTCTTCCCCTACACCTTCAATATTTATGCTGGTAATCTGCCTAAAAAGCCTGTATAATATTGCTTCACAGATGTTAATATAATACTAGATTGTGAATGGATGTGTGCATGTAAGAGCAAACATAGCATCTGGTATTCTCATCCTAAGGACAAAAAAAGACCTTAGTTCTCAATCACATTTTATGAACAGTTTACAGGAATTAGTGGCATAAATAAAATTATGCTGAGAAAAACTTATGCATTGCAGGTAGAATCAAGAGTAAGGAATGAAGTTTGTTATAACTGAGGTCCAACCAGCAAGGGGGCACATACTTTTCACATTACAATTTTACTCAGGGGGATAACTTGCAGTAGCACACCAGAAATAATAACTAAGAAGGCAGCCTATAAAGCTGAGCCAGAAGACATTTTTTGCTTAAACAAGATTTTACAATAACTTTCCTCTAAATAAACCAACAATAACTTAAATCTTCTCCCCATGTTGATGAAATACTATTAGAAAACTCTTTTTAAAATAAAGAAGCAACACATACACCCACATACACGTAAGCATGTGGCCTTTGAAGATGGTGAAAAATGTACTTTGTTTTTAAATGTTCAAGTGCTGTATTTGCATTAACTCCCATTATAGGGCCAGTAGCAGGATCTCCTGGGCCTACATCCTGGCTATGAGGAACAGATGCGTGTGTTTTCTTTTGAGTGTTTATTTTAATGAGAGAGAGAGAGATCTGAATTCCACTCCTTCATTGCTCACTCTAGCTTCATCTCTTTTCTCTTTTTTTTTTCTTTTTTCAAATATAGAGATTCATAATAAAGCTTAGCATGCTATCTGGGGAAAAGGCCAGCCATGCAGACATTTGCCACTTCTGTTCTGAAGGCTTCATTAGCCCTTGCAACTAAAAATATTAAAAGAAAACTTAAACGGAACAAACCAGAACCAAATGTTGCAACACACAGTAGGAAGGCGTGGCTTGTCAGTCATGATGTCATAAGCAATATCAAACTGGTCACTGTCATAATCATGTGACCCAATTCCATACAGTATTGTTCTGATATATGTTCTTACCAGTGGAGATAATTCCAGTGAAAAATACTGCTGGCCTTGGCTACCCTATAAATAAATTGCTCTTACTGCTGTGGTGTGCATAAGAAAAAGAAAAGTTGCATCCTAATTTTACTCCACGTGCTGCTCCAAGTGCCAAAAGCACACTCATGTACTCTTAAGCACTTCTTCCTGCCTTTCCTAGCATTACAGATAATTTGCTAGTTTCAGAGTGTACTTATTACAGGACTGTCAGAGGAGTTTTTGTTTCAACAACACGTTAACTTTACTGCACTTATAAAAAACATTATGTGTCCCCTGTGATCCTGTGTGTTTAAGAGCAGCGAAATGTTATTGATCCCAGTGTGACAAATCAAGAGTTAGGTAATGTCTACAAAACTCAATTTTCTGCAAGACATAAAACCCTTTTTTATGAAACCCCCCTCCTTAAGAAATTCAGGAGAAACACACACACACAAATTAAGAGAAGAAAGGTCAACAAGTTTTACTGTTATTTTATTCTACTCAAATGACAAACACATGACCACTGAGGCTGCTTTCAACTAATATTTATTCTCAGTGGCAGTTTTTGTAATCTTGCAGAAAGATCTCAAATTAAGAAGGTTTTTTTCCTGTAGCCTACAGTGTACTAAAGGCTGAATCACAGAACTGATAGACAGACAGACAGACAGACAGACAGACATTATGGTTTGTCAAAGCTGTGTTCATGGTGGCTCATCTGTAGCTGTGTTTGACACATATAAATCACTGCTCGATATTACCCCCATTCAAATCTGAGGGTACAAGAACGAATGTTTATCTCCAATACCATACAGGTATCTCAACATTCTGAACCCGGTTCTCTTTTTTCTGACTTCCAGACCTAGGGGTGGTTCCAAAGAACCTCAAGAGAAGTTGCAGGAATGGAAACAAAATTCTCCAACCACTCCATGTAAGTTTTAAAAGATTAAACAAATCAGAAAAGAAACACAGTACACCCAATGGCGACAAGAAGAAGAGATGGGTTAGAACAGGTAGGAAAGCCTGTACTTCCTGTTTCAATCTACCTGGAAAGTCTGGGATATCCCACACTAAAAACCATGTAATACTCAAGTTATAAACATGCACCACATGTGGGGCAATCTGCACCCCTCCCAAAGGTGACCATATTCACAGAAAAAGAAAAACAGGATCACACAACCAATACACAAAATACAACAGGCACCATTCCTATAAAAGTATCTCCTAGAATATAGAGAGAAGGATGGGTGCTATGCATGGCAAATTATGCCTACTATTTCATTGTTGTACTTCCTTATACATGAATATATAGCCGGTGTTAAAGGGTGGATAACACTCCACTCAACCACTGCACAATGCTGCAATTCATACTTTTTTCAGCAAAGGTTTTCCTTTCCCTTGATGGCTGCAGTAATGTCAAATGTGGCGAAACTGCTTGTGCACACGCATGCGCATACACCTAAGCCACAGTAGTCATCTCATTCTGATTTGTATGAGATTCACTTGCATTTCAAGAAATTTCAGGGATATGGATACATATGGGGATTCCTCCCATCAACTGTTCAGGGAAAGCAAGCATGGATGCTGCAGTTCAATTAACGAGCTAATGGGATGCCCTTCGATGTGAACAATACTGAGCCTATTGCTCACCCCTCTGGAGGGGGAGGAAAAAAAATAAGGAGAGATGAATTGCATACATTGTGCCACTCCAGAATATGAACCTCCATTTTATGTGCTCTCTCCTCTGAACTTGAGACAGGGTAACCTTCCCTTCAATCTCTCCCTCACCCCCCTGAGCTGCTTTGGTTTTAGCTTCTACCTTAAAATTTGTTTTCCTGATCTGTTGGTACTTCTCTTATTCTCTCTCTTTTCCATCTACTGCATTCATCATTATTCAGCTGCATTATAGCACTTAAAAAAAAAAGCTTTGAGGGAAAAAAAAGAAAAGAAATCATTTGATTTTCATTGCCCTGGAGAGAATTAAATACCCCCAAGGAAAAATTCTGGTACATTCTCTGCACACATTTACATGCAGCCAGTGAAGTAAACATTTCCATAATTGCTCACTTCAGAACACGTTACCCAGTTCCTAGGTACAATAACTGTCAGGAGTCAATGAGGAATAAAGAATTTTCCTGAATCCTTGCACATAACCTGACCAGCATTAATAACTCCACAGTTGTACATAAGTTAAGAAATGGATTACTGCCAGGCATCAGCTTTCTATGCACACTTTGGACATAATGCATTCCTCAAACATCCATTAAAACATACACAGCACTAAATAAATGTTTTTAAAAAACAACAACTTAAATGCTATTGATAAAACAGGGTTTCCTCCATCTCCCCTCTTCAAAGAAAGCCTAGCACCACCGCTTTTTCAAAATGTTAAAAAAAATTATAGTAAACACAGATGTCTTCCATTTAATTCACATTTTTACTTCTTGGTGAAGTTGTCTCCTCTTGCTAAATGACAAAATGAATGATGAAATTCAGTTGCTATGCTAGAAAAACAAAAAACAAACTCTGGCGCCTAATCCCTGAGGAAAACTGGACTTCAGTTATGAATCATCTTTACCAGGAGCCTTGGAAATCTTAAATGAAAGTCTTTATGTACTTATAGAAAACACTGTGAATATGCCTGATCAGGCCATTTGAGCCTGGCTGATCTTGTCCATCAATCCATCGCACTCTTTATCTTTGAAATTCATGGGGTGCAAGTCTGGCATCCACCTTTTCTGGTTATTTAAAAAACACTTCCCCAGTTGCAGGGACAGCAGTGGCATCAAATATATCTGCTATTTATGACGTACTCACTAAACTCTTCATACTGCTGGATTGTAAGGAAAAGCCTGGCAAGTGCGTATGAAAGCCAGACCTACTGGTCGTTGCAAAATCAGCTCTTTTTCTCTGGCACTTTGTTTATAGAAGGAAGATGAACTTTATTAGTTGCTCCCTTTCTATGTGATTTGCTTCAGCCATTTTTAGGATTTTTTATCAGGATTCTCCCTATATTTGATAAGAAAGTATACAGGAAAAATAGCAAGCAAATCCCGATTCATCTTTTTTTTTAAAAAAGAAAAGAAAAATTGTTATTGTAGGCAATCAACATTTGAAGACAATGTTAGCATAGCTCTGTGTGATATAAAGTATTTATGACATCCGTTTTTCATCCACAAAGAAACTATCCTTTTAATAAGTCCTTTTTATTATGAAAAGCTATTACTGCCTCTTCTTTATAAGGATTTTTGTTGGATGTATTATGTTGTTCTCTGTGGCTTTTTCCCCTTCATTTTGGTAGCTATTTTTAGGATGAATATAATGCTAAAGAGAAAAAAGGTAAGATAAATGGAAAATAAGGCAAATGACATTTTATGTAAGATGAGCAAAATTAAACATTCCTCTCAATACAAATGAAGAACAATTTGGCTTGCTGTTTTCAAATTAGCTATGGAAAAACAGTCTGATTAATGTATCTTGGGCTCTCTGGAATCTAGGAGTGTTTGCTATAACCAAAGGAAATGGTCAGAAACAACACAGTGACAAAATGCAGACCAAAAATGCTCAATGCTGCAAAGCAGTAATGCTGATTTTTGAAAGCCTTGTGAAATTTTAGGAAACACTAGGATAAATAAAGACAGCCTAAGAACCTATTTCCTACTCTGTATACACAGGGAATTCACAACCTTATCCTTAATAAAGAACCTATTGATTAGTACAAATGTTAACTACAAGGGCTACAAACATAAGGTCATGTCCAACTCTCCTGCCATCTGGAATCTTACTCAGGTCAGTGGGAATCAGACACAAATAGTTGTCTGGTTGTTAACAGTCACATCTGAAAGTAGAACAAAGGAAATGGCTAAAATACTGCATTTGGTCTTATGAAACCTTGTATTATTTACAAAAATCATGTAAAACACCCAACCTCCAGATCACCTGGAAAAAAAAGAAAAGAAAGCCCAAAACATATAATACTCTCAGAGCTGAGCCAGGCATTCTATCTTTGTATTACATATATTGGCTTTTTCCTTTCCCAGAAGGATGTTATTACTCTGAAATTAACAACATATCAACACCACAAATGTCAGTAAAGTAAATGCCTAAGGCCGCCATCTCATGAACATTTACCTGGGGAAAAAAGAACCTCACTGAGCTCAAGAAGGCACAAAATCTACATGTGCAGATCAGCACAGTACCCATCTGATTCAGGTTCCCTCTAAAACATGTCCTGATCATTTTGGTGAAATTTACTTCTACATATGTTGAGGATACTGTATGCAGCCCTGGAAAAGTATGATTATGAAGGGCAGCACACATATTTTAAAAATAAACAATATAACAAGAACTCTAATCCAGATTTTGTAACAATCCCTGTGGGCTCTCAATGTATAGAAAAACTTGGGGCATCCCTATTTATTTTGGTTCCTTTCTATAGGATACCTTTGTACAACTCTTATGACCTGCACGCTTATGAAGAAACTATTCCTCTCTTAAAGGTTTCTCATACCTTTAAGTATGAGATACCCTAAATAAAAGTGGGTAACATGTGGTCCTCAAGCCTGCACACAGTCCTCAGTCTCATTTCAAAACTAAAATGAAACTCCTCAAAGACAATGAAAAAGGGGGAAAAGGATTGAAAAAGAAATAAAAAGAAAAAAGGGTTAGGGTTAGAACAAGAGAAAAATGGAATGACAAAATTTAAGTACTGCTTCAACCATTGCTTGCTAAAACTCCATTCACCCACTGAAATGTGGTCTCCAAAAGATTGCTTCCCAGATATGTAACCTTTAATAAAGCCTGTTCACCTTTGCACTAAACCAACTGATGCGCAAATGCACATGTATACATTTTTTCTACTCAATGATAAATCATTCATATTTAGATATACAGTATCAGAGAGCTGGGAGTGTGAGTAAACAGTCCCATGTCAGATCGTAACTCAGCCACAAAGTTTCAAGGTGCCTTTAACCATGGTGCTATTCTCTCACTCAGTCCTTTATTTGCAACATGGGAAAAAACCATGGTAGTCTACTTTACAGAGATACTGTAGCATTTACTAAAACAATTATTAAATGTGTTGAACATTTGGAAGATGTTAAGTAGATGCTGAAATTGCTAAGACTTAAAGGGTAAAGCTGCCTATACTTATTTTAACTCCTCAGCAAATTAAGTAAGTATAGGTAGCTTTATGCTTTAAGTCTTAGCAATTTCATTTCAGGTCCCATCCCCTTCTGGAATAAAGTTTGTTGATATATATTGTGGCACCCCACCTCTGGAATTTTCTCTACCTAAAAGTGCATCAGGTACCATCCTTGGATCCTTCTCCACCATCTCCCCTGCACACACCCCGCCCAAGCTTTTTAAAATACCTAATGAAACTTAAGCTGTTGCTGCTTATTGTATTGCTCTGCAATGTCTTTCTTTATTGTGACTACTATATGGTAAATTATTTTAAGGATACTGCTAAAGACCAGCCTATAAATATATAAATAGTTAAAATTATACACAAGTTCACAAATAGTTCAAACGTATCTTTGAGTTCAGATGGCCAAGAAAACCCAGTGCCCTGAAAGTTTCTAATGTTTTGTGTTTTATATCTAACGTTTCAACATATTTTTATTATTTACCTTTTCTACTTATATTCAACAGCACAAGACATTCATACACTCCTTTCTGTCCAAATAGTTTCCTCTCTGAGATTGAGGGATCATAACCGGGCCAACGTCACCTAATGACTCTCATTATCATTTTGGATATATTTTAATTGGGGGGGGTAGTCTAACATTCCAATTATTATGCCATATACAGTAGGCTCAGGCAATTAAGAGGTCCTCCTGTTATCAAAGGCTTCCATTGGGGCACAGATACTTGCTTAGGAGCACAGGAGCCACAAGTTCAGGCAAATATGGTTCACATGGATAGACATGGCACCACACATCTGTTAAAAGGTAAGGAGGTTTGTGCCAGTCCAAAGGCAGATGCATATCAGATTTGCTCATGCTGTTGAGTCTGTAGGCAATTCTATCATGAAACTGAAAATCATGTATTTTATGTTTAAAATAAGGCTGGAGATTTAGCAGGGGAATTGCTGGAAGAAATTTTAAATATAAACTTCAGTGCTGTGCAATCTCATTAGCATGTGTCACATCCTAATTATGGCTAGTAATCAATACCTGCATCAGTCTGCAGATTTCATTAAAAGCAAAACTAAACTTCTACCCTCTATTCATCATGCCACAAGGCCAGGGAAAGCTTTGAAATATATTATTCTTTTGTATGCTCTTGGAAACATTTCCCAAATGTAGTTATTATAGAGATACCAAGATCCTTTCACGACAAACACTTCTTGTCCCAGCTTTAGCTGTAGTGCTAGAAAGAAACTTAAAAATATGAACTTGAATCACAAAGACAGGGCTTCTATTCTTTGTAATAAACTGGGAGAAATCAGACCAAAAAATCAGATGATGCTGTCTCAAAAGGAATATGGGATGGCATGGGAACACTGGGTGTTAATTCTAAATCAGTATTCCCAATTAAACTGTAAATGTGTGCAGTATAGTACAAAAGAACAGGTATTTCTATAATCTGCAAGCAGGACCTTGTATGCTCAGGATCAAGTATTCTTTTCCTTGCTCACTTTTTATACATTCCAGTTTCTAATGTTCACTACACTTTGTATTTGACAAAGCTACATATTGTTGACCAAAAAGAGAGATGTGGTTGTCTCCATTTACATTATTATTCTCATAAAGAACAGATGTAGACTGCTCTGGTTTTGTTAGATGATGAGCCCCTGCTGATATTGGATAAGATTCGAATGTCCATATTAGTTTTGTTAGAAGTTTTAACTGCCTTTGATACCTGTAGGCAGTGATTGTTGATGATTTACCTCCAGTTCATTGCTGGGATTTAAATAAATTATTTTGGAGCAATTCCATACTTTGCTTGAATAGGAGACTCGGGTGGGGTTAACTCATTTCTCTCAAGGGACATTTTCTAGTCAACTGGTAAGTAAGAACTTAAGTGACAGGCAAAAAAGTGGTCAGAATATGCCAGCAAACCTAACGTAACATGTTGCCACAAAATCTCACCTGAACTGCAAAACTCAGGGCCCAGTGCAATCAATATTCAGAATGTGACAGTATTACAGAGGCCACACCAAGGCCTGAAGTGGTATAATACTAGATATGATGCCACTGAGGGGCCAGGGCCAAATTTTTTTGGGGGGGGATTGTTTTCATATTTTGGTCTTTAAAATTATGATTCAAAATATTACATTAAGTCTATCAGAGGCTTAGCAACTTCTTCTAAGCTCTATTTTTTAAAAGATAAATAACAGCAAAACTGTAAAACCAAGATTTTGCTAATTTTGATAGCACAGTCCTGAGGGGCTTGAGGGAGAGCACAATACTGGGGCTACAGAAGCCATATGCTGCCACCTGCCTGCCCCACCCACTTCATAAATATGGATAGCTATTACAAAACATCTGAATCCTCAAGCTTCTCAGGGTGATTGCCAAATTTGGACTATTGAGAAAATTTTCTGAGCAAAGTGACTGCTGCAGGGGGAATTTACCCATTCACAAAAAGCTGCCACAATCCAACTACAACAAACAGGTTACTGGACTGCTATCTATCATCTGGCCTGGCTCCCTCTTCTGCAAGATACACCCTCTTACATACTTTTTCACTTTTCTAGGCAGTTGGACACAGTTTCAAATAAAGGAGGGAAGTGCAGACATTCCCAATTGTTATTTTCTATAAAAAATCATGGGGCCCATTTGAGGCCCAAGGAACATAATACTGAAGTTTGGCACTTTGCTTTGCAGAATGCCAGCTTTCCACTTCAAAAATGGGACTAATTGCTTATGAATTGGAAAAGTAGATGGGACAAAAAATCCTTACTTATCACCCAAATTCAAAGAGATGGTTTCAAACTGTGATCAGGACTCAGTTTTTGATTTCCTAAAGAAGTCCACCTTATTAGAGTTCATCTTCAAGGAAACTTCCTTCCTTCCACTGAAGGACAGCTTGTACCTCATGACTATCTTTTCTCTCCCTTATGTTGCCCCAGGAATGGTCACCACTCATTGGTTAAAGACCTGCTTTTGTACAAAGAAAATCCAGGTCAAATCCCCAGCCTCTGCACCTAAGACTGGAAAAATGTCCTCTAGCCACCTGGAACATTATTCCCAGGGATGACAATACTGGATTAGATGAAGGAATGGACTAATTCAGTAAAGGAACATCAGTTTGTGTGGATTAATTAAGAAGCCTAACAGGCCTGGCCAATGACTCACATGAACTGCTAAGGTTCTCTGGCAGATGAGCCTAAGAAAAGTTTTTCTGACAACAGAAAATATGAAAACCTTCAGATAAAGATAAAGAAACCCAACAACATGTCAACCAAATTTTTTTAAATGTGCTCTTGTTTTGACTTCTGTAGATGGTCAAATGTCAACAACAGGGGGTCATATTTTCCACAAAAGACTTTGTTTTATTCCGGTCCATCCATCAAGCATTTCTTAAGTAAAGTATTGGAAGAATTCATATTGACCCATGAATTTTTAAAAGGAGATATATCATATTCATATTAAAGATCATGATATGACATCTTAGCATTTTAGATCAGAGTGTAGCTATCAAATCCCCAACATAGAGGAGTGGCATAGCTAGTGTAATGAAATATGCTTGATTACAGAATTGGTTTCTTTTAATATTAGGCCTTAGTTTTGCAGGGTTTGGGGGTCATCTGCGGAGGATTCTTTTTATGTTAACCAAGAGTACTGTAAAAAAGTGGGGCAAGTGACCAAATGGGTGGGAGGTACAAATAATTAAAGCAATTGGCTGAAACAGAGATGGGAAGGGTGTTAGTCCTTCCCTCTTCATGTTTATTTATTTATTATTTATTATTCAAATTTTGCTACCACCCATCTCCCCCAAAAGGGGGACTCTGGGCGGTTTACAATAAAATCAAGACTGTAATAATAACGATTAACATCTATAAAAACAATTGCAGATATAAAATGCAATAAATAAGTGTAAAATCCAAGAGGTTAAAAATTCTGATCAGGTGGGAGGGGCTTTAAGGCGCGAGCCAACCCCATGGAAGGTTGCCCACCTGCCTGCCCTATGCGAGATGGCAGAACCAAGTTTTCAGGGCCCTCCTAAAGGTCGGAAGTGAAGGCGCCTGCCTCACTTCTGAGGGCAAGATGTTCTGAGGGCGGGGGCAACTGCAGAGAAGGCCCATTTCCTGGACCCCGCCAGATGGAATTCTCTTATCGACGGGGTCCGCAACATGCCCTCTCTGCCTGACCAGGTGGGGCGGGTCAATGTTATGGGGATGAGACGGTCCCTCAGGTAACCTGGCCCCATGCCATGTAGGGCTGTAAAGGTCATAACCAACACCTTGAATTGGACCCGGAAGCAAACTGGCACCCAGTGCAGCTCGCGCAGTAAAGGTATTATATGTGCGGATCTAGGGGCACCAAAAATAACCCATGCAGGTGCATTCTGGACCAGCTGAAGCTTCCGGATACTCTTCAAGGGTAGCCCCATGTAGAGCGCATTGCAGTAGTCAATATGAGAGATGACGAGGGCATGAGTGACTGTTCGGAGGGCCTCTCGCTCCAGGAACGGGCATAACTGGAGCACAACCTGAAGGTGAGCAAAGACCATCCTGGTCACGACTGCCACCTGCTCTGCGAGCAGGAGTCGTGAGTCCAGAAGAACCTCCAGATTATGCACCGGGTCTGTCTGGGGCAGAGCCACCCCATCCAGAACTAAAGATGACAATTTCCCAGAAACCGAGGAGCCGTCAACCCACAGCCACTCCGTCTTACCAGGTTTCAGCTGAAGCCTGTTGTTCCCCATCCAGGCCCCCACAGCCCCCAGGCACTGAGACAGCGCAGTCACCGCATCACTTAACTCACCCGGGATGGAGATGTATAACTGGGTATCATCAGCATATTGATGATATCTCATCCCATGGTGAAGATGCTGAAGATGTTGCTGAAGATGCATATCTGCAACAGAGAACCCCCTCTACCCATAGAGGCACAAAGGAGATCTAGATTCAAGTCCCATTTGGCCACAGAGTTCACAGGAAGAATTTGGACCAAGCTCACAAGGGGGACAACTGCAGGAATAAAATTAGAGGAGACTCCTCTATAATCTGCTTCCAGAGAAAAGACCAGATGTAAATGCAATGAAATAATTTAATCAGGATACTCAGGGCAGAATAATATAGGCTCTCTGCTGTAGATTTACCCCTTACAATGAGAGGGAACAGAGTAAGATGACAATAGCATGCTGACTGAAAAGAGTGAAAGTCCTAAACACACTTACCTAGAACTAAAAGCCACTTAGACTTACTACAAAATAAACCCGCATGGGTTTCTTCTTGCTTGCAGCCTAACACAAAGGCCTCTATTGACCTGTTTCCTTTTAACAAACAGCAGGAAAAACAACAACCACCCAATACCCCAAAAATCTCTTCTTCCAGGCCAGCTTTACATGGAACAAGACGGACTAACAGATCCAGCATAGCAACAGTTTGTACACATAATCTGAGAAGGGCCACAGAACTCTACAGAGCTTACTGCAAAGTAAACCTGTTATGTTTGAGTTTCTTGAACTTAAGGTTTCTTCAGGTCTTCCCCCTGTATAAATATTTGTGTGTCTGTGAATGCTAGAAACTGGTTTGTGTCTGTGCATATGCAGATAGAGGATTAATTTTACAAAACTAGAGTGCTGATTTAGCAAGCAATTAATGTTAAGCAACAATGTTTAGTTCAATTAATATTTTTTTATCTTGGCCCTGCCCTTTTATTAGAGTGTGGACTCACTTTATCAAATTTCCAGACCACACTCTCAAATGAACAATAACCAATGTAGAATATTAAAACACTGCACATAAATCATCTACCCCTTCACAATTGACACTATCTCTCTCAAAGAAACACCTCACTACCACATCTAACAATAAACACCAAAACATAACCAAGAACAGCTGCCCAGCTACCATCAGCCATAAAAGTCAAACAGCTACCTCAGTACCGTCCTGAATGCCAAGAGCAAAGGGGACAAGCATACCATCAGGATTAGGGGTATTCCACAATTTGGAGCAACTACAGAAAAGGCTTACTTTATAGCTTGCTCACCTCTCACCTTAACTAGGCCCTCTCTAGATGATCTCACAGGGCAGGCAGGATCATCCTGGATAAGCCATTCTGTAAGGTAACTGAATGTCTCACCTTATAGGGCTTATAGGTAATAGCCATATAGGATTGAATAGGTAATAACAACAACAGAACTTTCAGGAACGGGTAGCATACAAATAGACAAATAATCTGCCAGTAGTCTGGCCGCTGTTTGTCTTCAAAGGCAGCCCCATGTTGTAGCGCTCCAGGCATGTGGTGATAAGACTATGGGTTCCTACTGCCAAGGCTTCCCAGTCCAGGGAGGACCATAACTGGTGCACCAGCTAGGTGTGAGAGGTTGTGGGGAGGCTGAAAAAGGAATGGAAGGGAGAGCAGACATAAGCAACCAAATCAGATTTTTTCAAACTTGGCAACTTTAAGATGTGTCTAGAATAGCTGGGAAATTCTGGGAGTTGAAGTCCACACATCTTAAAGTTGCCAAGTTCGAAAAAAACCAATCTAGACATAGTGGGAGAGTCAGTTGACAGCTTATATCATAAATGACAACTTCACCAAAAGGAAAGAAAACTGGGAAGAAGCATTTGAAATAATTCAGAAAGACTCAACCATACCATTTCATTAGAAAGGTAGCTGGGAAATCCCTCTTACAGTATGTGTCTTATGTGCTCTGAAATAAAATCCAGATCATATCTGGGTGCCCAGATTATTTCAGGTAATCTCAGCTCTGACTCACTAGGCTGGGCACCCAGATATGATCTGGAGGCCATGAACTTCTAAGCAAACCCGGAACCCACCATCAAGGGATGGGAACTGATCTTTCACAGCATGAAAAACTTGGGGGACTTTAATACCAGCCATCCAGAAGGGCTGCTGGCAGGCAGCAGGGTGGATAATATACCAATAATCGGTGAAGCTTCTCCTTGTTGTGCAGGCACTCACTTCTGGTTACCTCTAAAGCAGAGGTACTACTCACAGCTAAGGTCTCACAAATGAACACAGGAACCTCTTCTCTCTAGTTCTGCTGTAGTTGTTGCTGCAGCACCTGAAACACAGGAGGCCAGATCTCCAACAGGGCTGCATCCCTGTAACTGCCCAACTAGGTCTGCGTGTATATTCACAACCAAATTGCAAAGGGAGGCAGTTTAATTCCCATACAAACCTGGCATTCACTCAGAGCAGCCTGAGTCAAAGGCACCAAACCATTCAGCCATCTGGGCCCAAGTTAAGGATTACTAGGTTATAAAATTGCATCTTTTTCTGTCTAATCTTCCTTTGGGGGATGGGAGGGAGATTGTCTTAAATTCAAGGTCATCCTCCTTTTGGATAAATATGGTAGGTACTACCCTCCATAAAACACCACTGTTGTTAATATTGAATATATCGAAGTCAATGCAACACTTAAATTTATAAGCAGGGTTTCATTCTCTCTCTCTGTACACTAAACATAATTCAGGCTTATGAAACTTTATTATCATGTCAAAGAACTAGAGTCAGTATTCATTGATTTCTTTAAGAATTCTAAAGTGATAGATCAATATGTTTATATGAAAATATAACCCTTTATTTTTTTTTAAAAAAATGCTCTCTCTCTCTCTCTCTATATATATATAGACAGACAGACAGACAGACAGACAGACTTGGATATTTGCATTCCATTAGACTGACAAATCCAGACTCAAAATTGGCCCAAAACTTGAAGTTCACTTGAGGGACCTTGGGTCTTTTTCCTTATTTCACAGTAAGCTATAAACATAACTGATAAAAAATATGGAATAATTTCTAATTCCTTGTATAAGGAATTAGGAGGGATGGGGATTGGGCCCCAGAAAAAAAATAATGATAAATCAAAGCTACTATAAAAGGTCATCAAATGAATTTTTATATTAGGATATTGTAAGAGAATATCCCAATATTCTATAGTTTCTTTTCAGAACAGTCTGCGTTTCTATTTATACTACTACTTAAGATGTAGTTCTTAGAAACTACAATTAGCCAAAAGCAAATAAATCCTGTTATGACAGCATGGGAATATCCAGCCATGGTTTAAAATGTAACAACTGATGATTGTTTAGAGGCTTCTCCAATCTGTTTTATTCCACATATATTGGGATTATGAATTCCAATATTCGGTGGATTGTAATTGCAATATGTCTGTAAGATAAGATTGAGGGAGTTTAATTTATTAGGTTGGGTTGTGTCCATATACCCTCCTTACCTCCCTCACACATGTTCTGATTGTATACAGTTCTTAGCCAGTTAAAATACAGTTTCTTAATTTGGAAATTACAAAAACCCACGAGTTTAAGAAACTCTGCCAAAGCCAAATGAGTAAAAGAGGAGGGAAAAAAGGAAGAAGAAAGAGCATGTGTATACCTGGCTATACCAACAAATCATAGTTGTTGAACCAGTATCTTCCTATCTCAATCCAGCTAGTGATGAAGATAGTTTTGCAGATGATATAAAGAATACCTGTATGGCTAAGGCTAGTTCATGGGGAAAGTAGTATCACACGCTCAGGAAAACAATGGCAAGATGTGGAGAATGTTACTGTATCAGTAGAAATTAGATTTTTTTGCAGATATATATAGTATGAAAAGAGAGCAATATGAATAGAGTTACACAAGAGCAAGATGAGTTCTAGAGGCAGCATTCTCAAAACTGAAATGACATGCGACAGGAAGGAAAGAGAGAAAGCATGGAATATAAAAGTGGCAGCATTTGTAAGCACCTGAGTATGGACAATGGATAAACAGAAATTACTCGTTTGTTACTCTAAATTATCCTAAGCTTCTAAAGGTGCTAACATGGAAACAATTATATCTGTAAAACTGAATATATGGAAAGGAATGGCGTTGGGTAGAGTTTATGAGCACTTTCTTCGCCATGCTGCTTTATTTATAAACTCATTTTCAATCAGGATATGTGAAAAAACATGGTGAAGAGAAACAGCAGGACACACAGAAGGTGAAAAGGAAAGGAGTATGGGGTACATTTACTTTATTACAAAAATCTCAATCCGAACACCTTTTGAGGTAAGCCTCTGTTCTTCAACAGAATAGTTACAGTAGACACTGCATTCAAACATATAGTTACAGTCTGAGTATAACCATTTGGGAAAAAAAATGGAGAAACAGAAACAGATTTTGCTCTCAAAGCTACTGTTGCAAATGCAATGTTACCTTTCAATTTTATCTTAGCATTTTTGCACTTGCCACCCTAACATTTGTTTTAAAAGAGAAATACTTGGGGACTGAATTGATTGCTACCTTTCAACATAAAATTTGTGTTTTTAAAAGGTATTTATGCATCTTTTGAATTGAAAAAATGCGTAATTTGATAACTTGTGTATCAGCAAGTAATATTTCCGTTTCTTCCAATAAAAACATCCCTTAGCCACATTTCCATAACTTTCACTGAATACATTTTATATACCAACAATATTACTCAAATTGGAGAAGCATTTGAGCTGTACTATGTTTCAGTAAGTAGCTCAATCATGATAAACCAGAATTTTGATTTATTTTAATGTATTCAGCTTTGCAAAATTGTTTCTATGCCTCAATGAAAAATAATAAACCAATTTTACACATAAATCCTTTTTAGTTTTATAATGCTGCATTTCCAGAAAATAGTATTAGAGACATTAATTGAAAACGATAAACAGGTTTAATTCCCCATTTTGTATTTTAAAAAAATAATATATTCGTATAGAATTTCGTATGAGGCAACATAGTTTCTAAAAAGACAGAGCAGGATATTTTTTCCTGACCACCTATTGGAAATTGTTATTTATTTATGAAATACAGTAAAAAGCTTAAGATGCGGGGTGGGTGGGGTAGAAGAGCACATTTTCACAGCTTTGCTCTTGGGCTCCAAAGGGTATCCTAGTTTCTAGCAATTTTGGGGCAGGTAAGGGGGAAGGCAGTTTTCTGTGTCACTGGAAATGGTATGACATGGTTGTGACTCACACACTGCCTGCCACATGGTGTATGCATGCTTGTTTTTTCCTTCTTCCATGCCACAATGAGCACAAGAATTATTGTCTGACTTCAGCTACAGACTAGGAGGCAAACCAATAATTTCTTTCTATACAGTGACATCATGAAGCCAAAACAAAGTGAGCAAACAGAAAAAGGGGCAGAAACAGTTCTTGAACACAAGGGGAGAGGGGCTTCTCATGCATAAACAGCAACCAATGGAGCATCAAATGAACCTTCATGGCAATTGCAAGTAAAAGGACCTCAGATTTGTTTCTGGGTAAGCAAAAAAGGTCCATAAACATCGAGTCCAGGTTTTTAGATGGCCCTTCCAAAATCTGGATGTAAATTGAGATCTGCTATCCAAGATGACAGGATTTGACTAAGGCCCTGTACCTAAAAATGCAGTCTAGAAAAACTTGGCAGCCTCTTGAGTTTGCAAGGAATATAATGAACCCACTTGACAAACAAGCACAATCACAAAAATTGTTGTGTAACTCCAAACAGAGGGAAAATCAGTAATAAAATCGACTGAAGCAGACTCTCAAGATCCCCATGATGAAGACAGGGGTTGCAGTAAACTGTTCAGCCTTCCAGGAGCAATCTTGACCTGGTAACAAACATAACAGGAGAAAATATAGCCCTTGACATCTGCCACTACCCTCAGACACCAGAATTCTCTGAACATCTTTAAATGCTCTCCCACATCCAGGAGTTCTATTGTCATGGAAGAGTTACAGTATCTCTTCCTTTCCCAAACTCTGAGGTGTATCCCCCCTGGGGAGTACGGACAGAGTCCAGGGGAGGTGTGAAGATTTTTATTTTTTATGTCTTTATTAAAAATAAAGTTTCATTGTATTTTTTTAATTGTTCATTTGTGTTCGTTTCGGTGTTTGGATTTTTAGGGAAAGTGTGTATGTTAAGATTAATATTACACTAAAGGGAGGTATGATGGCAAAAAGTTTAGGAACCCCTACCTTAAAGGAAAGGGAAAGCTTATTTATTTAGCAAATTTATATAGCTGCCCATCTCACCAAAAGTGACTCTGGGCAGCATACAACAATTGTATAAAATGGACATTGTAAAGTAACTGCTCCTCTCTCAGAAAGAAAGATGAAGAATCAGACTACAAGTCTCCCTAGAGGTAAGTCATCCAAGCCCTGATTTATGAATAAAGCTGTTGTTGCATTCTGAACAGATCTACTGTCTGCCTCCCTGCCCCAACCTTTCTGGAAGGTCTGTTCTCTGGGGTGGGACAAAGTTGCTTGGCTTCAGAATTGTGGTAGAGAGAGATACACATGGAAGAGTATATTCAGTTTTATGTGATAGAGCATCTGTGAGTCAGAAATATAAATAAAATAAAAACTGAAATGGAAGAAAAATTGTGTCTACTTGATCTGACAAGGTGTGAGGGAATTTGCCTTGTGCAGGTGTGCCAAGTTTGATCTATGCGTACCTGCACTGGATGGATTACTCGTAAGAAAGGCCTCCATTGCTGGAATGCTACTTTTATTGCAAGCAACTCTATTGAAAATGTCATTGTTTCTTTCAGCTGGGAGAAGCAATCTGGAATAAAATGCACATAGCACGAGATCTTCTCCATCCAATACTTGGAGAAGATGATCTCCCAGAGCTGAATTGGAAGGGTCTATTTGCATAACAAACGGGTGAGAGAAGTTTGGATGAGTAGGGGTTAGGAAAATAAAAGGAATTTTAAACCCTGAAATGCTACTTGCTTTTCAGTAAACCATTTCAACTTACATATTTTCTTTAGAAATTGAGACACTGGTCTTGTGTACTATGAAAAATTAGGGATGAACTTTCTACAGAAATTTGCAAAGCCTACAAAATGCTGGATATCCTTCACTCTTCCAAGTGCCTACCATTAGAGTGCACTTTTGCAGGATCCATTTGTATTCCATCTGTAGAGATCAGGTAACCCAAATAATCCAGTTGGGAGGACAAAGATGCATTTTTCCAACCTAGGAAAAAACTTGTTTGTGGAGTTGCCCTAAGAAACCTCTAATGTGAGTCTCGTGCGTAGATAGATCTGAAAAAATCAGTAGAGGTAGTCCTCATTTAGCTATAACAATTGGCACGGCTCCATCGTTAAGCAAAGTGGTTGCTAAGTGAAAATCACGTAACTGCGACTGTGCTTACAATTTTACTTCAGCTTTCCTTTGTTTACAGTGTCATAAGGATACGACTCCAAACAGCCGGGTGAGCCCAAACAGCTGGGAAGGTTTCTGGAACTTGACTCACAAGAAATCCGGGTAAAAGGGCAAATCTTATAGCCCTTTTCCCCTACCCCCCTGCCCTTTGGAATGCTTACCCCAGTGCTGGGATAATTAGCAAAAGGAGAACTGATGTTTGTATTTACATTCATTGGAAGGAAAGGAATTACAACAGAGTAAGCAGGCACACAATGGGGAACACAGACAGAAAGGAATGCACTGGCACCAGCTGTCTGCCTAGTGGAATGGCTGCTGAGGCAAACAAAATTCTTGTTGTGAAACTGATTAGCATCTTGTCAATTTCAGGCAGCTCCTGGGAGCCAATAATTAAGGTCACAGAGTTGAGCTTGTTAGCTTGCAGTTAGCACACCTTGCCCTAGGGAGAAAGGTAGCACAGGAAGAGGCAATCTGTCTGCTCTGGGGGGAGGCATGGAGAAAAACAGGTCAGGCACAGGTTGTGCACTGACTGACTGTAATGGCAAACATGTGGCTGAGAGGGAGATGCTGTGAAGGTTGTAAATGTGGGCATTGGTCGCAAAGTTACTTTTTCATCACAGTTGTTAACTTCGAATGGTCGCTGTCCGAGGCAGTCACAAAACGAGGATTACCTGTATGTCATTCAAGTATACCATTCATTTCATTCAAGAATGAGAAGACCTTGCTACAATTAACCAATCCAAAGGGCATCACTGCATGTACAAATTCGCCATACTTGGGATCAAAGGTAATTAAGTATTTATGACTCTCATTTTAATCAAATTATATATGTCTTGCAAGTCCAGTTTTGTGAAAATGCATGCCTTTTGAAGGTGGTCCAGTAGGTCTAAAATAAGAGGCAGTGGATAACAATCTTTAATGGTAACACCCAGAGTTCCCAAATGGGGCGCCACAGCAAATTCACAGGTTGCCACAGGATATTTTAAATTTTTGAGGGAAACACAGCAATACTTGACATCTGTTGGACATCATGTAAATTACTAGGGGCACTGAGACCAATAATTCCTATGATCATTTGTCAGTTGCAGATATGTTGTATACTGCAAAACAGGACCAGCTCAAAGCACCTGCCTGTCAATCGTTTCCACAAGCAAAGGCTTCTCTAATAACTGCGTGGCCAATTTAAATGAAAATTGTCTATGAAATTGACAGTGGCACCTAATAACAGCTGAAAGTTGTATTTCAAAATCCATGGTTGAACAAAGTATCAGGGATAATAAAATGCACTGCCTGTTGTTGACTGCCTGAGCTCTTCTTAATTATCTGAGGGCCCCCCTGACAAGTCTCCCAAAGTCAAGGCTTTGGAGTAATGTTGGCAATTGCTTGCTACATGTACTGCAGTTCCACAGGAATGACACTCTGCAGCTGACTCAGAGGTCTGTACTTCAGCAGTGCAAGTCTTGGCTAGTGTCCTGGGGCTCCACAGCAGAAATATAAACTGAGATCTCTTTTTTTTCTGTTTCTCTGCTATAGACAAGGATCTTTTTACTGTTCCTATTCGAATGGACTGTCCGGTGCTGGTGTCTGAGGTCACAAGGAGGTGAGGGGTGGGGAAGAGAGGTAGTAAAACCTCCACCCTTTACTACTTCCTTCGTACCTCAATTCTTTCAACTGCCCATTGATTATCACATAATGCTGAAACAGGCCTTCCAAATTTTCTGGTGTGCCTTGTCTTACTAACCTATCTCTCGCTTTATCAGCAACTCCTTCTTGAAACTGGTCAATCAGAGCAAAATCATTCCATCCCATGTCTCTGGCATATAACTGAAAATCCGATATGTATTCACATATCGGATTTTCACAAATGATTGTGGTTGCCTTGTTTCTCTCAATTTGCCAGTGCTCTCCTAACCAAACCCTCAAATGCAGCTCTCTGATAATTATCCAGTAATGTGTCATTGCCCTCAATGAGAGGCACAGCTCATTCGGTTGCCTCTTCTTTCAGCAGACATAGAACGAAGATCATTCTGGAGCTATCTATAGGAAATTCTGCCAGCTGACCCACCAGATAATTTACACTGAGTCATGAAAGTCCGAAATTTATCCTGACTCCTTCAAACTTCTCCAGAAAACTCCAATGAGAGCTAAGTAATATTGGTTGGGCTGCAGGCTGCTTAGCTGTTCCTGGCTGAGACAAATCCTGTCCCAACTGCTGTGTTAGTTGCACCATGTGCACAGCATTGTTTGTTGTGTTTCCACTTGCTGTTACTGTTTTAACAATGCTTCCGCAAGTTGTTCTGGGGACAATGGGGTGTCCTGAGTATCTGATGCCATCTCCACAATCAAAGACGAAGTTTGACGCCTCTCTGATTAGAAAGCACTGAGGCTGTCAAGTTTCATGTCAGCTTTTGAGGTAGGCCAGGTCAGGGACAGATACCACAAGGACTATTGGAATTCTACTTTATTGTTGTAGGATATAAAAACAGAACCTTAAAAGCCTGCCATAGTTTCCCTCTATCCTCTTTTATACCATGCAGAATCAAAGTATTTTGAATCCCTTATGCTTAGTTCTTTCTCAGGGCTGAGATTTCATTTACTGTTTTTCTATTTAGAGTGTTCACATTCCCTCAGTCTCTCTGCCTGCCTCTACAATGCTAAAACCACATCTCCCAGGAAACCCAGACAGCATGACCAGTGGCTGTACTGACTAGGAATACTGGTAGTAGTAAATCCAGAATTGTTCAAGATTAAGAGTTGCTTATGACCAAGTGAATAGCAAACTATTTCAAGTGTCTTATGTATTTTGTGTGCTACATTCCTGTAGATTAAAACTGAAGGAATGTGCATTTCCATCATCCTCAACCCAACTCTTCTGATCAGCATATTTGTTCTCGTTTACAATGTTTTTTTCCTATGGCTGCTTATTGAATTAACATAAACTAATTCAATAAAATATTAATTAAAACTAGAGAAGTTTTAATTGAATGCAATTGATGAGAACAAGATTGGAAAAGTAAGGTATTTGGTGGGAAATAACTAGAGAAATAATAGACAGTGAAACAGAGAAAAACATTTTAGGGTCGGAGAAAAATGATAATGGTCTGGAATGAAAGAAGTGTTTAAAAGTATTGTGGCCTATTTCAAAAGCTGAAACTGTTGTCAAATATAACGCAGATATAACTATTGAAAGCAGTTGTAAAGTTTCATTAAGTAAAGCTCTCTTCCATTTTATTGTTTCCACACGAACAGACTGTTGGAAAGAAATCAGGTAAACAGGCTCGGGACCTTACCCATTTATCTGTCAGCAAGAAAAACTGAATAGAAGTGAATTTGCTTTAGGGGGAGAAGCCACCAAAAGAATGACTGAGTTTGAAAATGGGCTGGATCCAGCTGGAGTATGTAGAGAAAAAAAACCAGAAAAATATCCCTCCAGGCATCTCTACAGGAGAGGAAGCTGGTCAGCTGCTTGGAATGTTGCTGACTACTGCACTCTAAGCCCTCCTCCCTCCTGATCCAGAGCAGAGCTATTATTAAGGGCTGGAACGAATTTCTGAAGCCACGGTCTTCATGGTTTCCCTTCTGAAGGTAAAGGGAAGTCTATATTTGCACTGTGGTGGTTTGGGAAACAGAAACGTAAATTTGTGGCTTCAGATATATAGGGGAATCAGCAAATGAAGGGCTCACCACTGTAGTCCAGTAACCTGGATATAATTCATGTAAACTTGAGTATTGCTTATTTATTAGATTTGCATCCTTATTTTTAGGAGTCCAAGAGGGTGATATCTAAAACACTCTAACTTATACAGCCAGTACAACCATAAGCAAAACACAGTATGGTATAATGTGATTCCACTTAATAGAGAAAAACTTCCAAATGACAATGGTTTATTGTGTAACAACATTTTGTTCTTCAATATTTCTAGAAGAGAATGGTTAAAACATTAGATTAATTAAGACAAAAGGAAGACCAGTTTTGGTCAAATAAATCTAGACTTAATACAATGATGACATACCAAGTATATTGATAAAAAATAGACTAAAGCTGTTACTAAAAGCTATCCAAACATACATACATTAATAAAAAAAAATATTAATTTATGATCCAAGGCCAAACCAACAATCAAAACACATACAACAATTAAATGCATTTATAAAAATTACATGAAAGCCCCAAACAATCAAAACTACAAGGAAGGCACCCGTTGACTCCTTGAATAGCTTAATGGCAGCTTGGACAAAATTATTCCCACATCAGCTTATAAATTTAGGAATTGCTAGAGACACTTTTGGGACCCTTATAGGTAATTCCCTTGCTTGCCCCAGCAGGTAGAAGATTGAAAATGGATACATAAATGTTTGAAAGGTATTTAAAAACCAAGATCTGCTTGATATTTCTCCATTTATCATCCATCTAGCCAAAGAGCTGAAATGTTTTCTTGAAAATGCCAGGACTTTTGTTTTTTAATAGTGTATTTTGAGGTGTTCTCTATCACAATAGGCCAATAATGCTCTAAGACAACTCAACTTTTGAAACAGAGAGAATGGCTGCATCAACTGCATATACAAGAATAGACATCACTATTGGCAGGAGATGGAAGATGAAAGTCTGGATTGGCAAAACCTCAACAATGTCATTAAATATAGAGGCTAAACAGCAAGGAGGCAAATATGTACCTTTGCTTGACTCCTTCACAAGTAGGACTAGGCTCCATTAGGTCCCCACTGCTATTGCCTTTAACCTGTGTGATAGTACCTCAGTGTAATTGTATAATAGTATACATTTTGAGAGCATGCAAACTCTGAATTGTCACAGCTATACGTTCTCTAAAAGTACTGTACTATATATATACAAGATACAAAGAAAAATAGAAGCTCCTATTTTGCCGTTATTACTAAAAATAACACAAGTAGCTTTGTCCAATTAGAAGAACATGGGGTACAATACAATTCTCTGTGGTGCAACGTCCTTTCATAGAAGATTTTCACTTTATTCCCTGTTCTATATCTGTATGGATGGGGAACTGAGAGGCATGACTTTCTCATTCTCTTAGATGATTGCTCATACATACACATAAAGAATCTCTCCTGCATTCATAGGCAATTTCCACACACCAGACTGTCCATGTGGATCTATTCATAGAGTTAGAGAGATGGGAAGGACCTTAGAGGTCAGTTAGTTCAATCCCAATTGGTTCTAAAAAATTACAATTTCCACTTTCCCTTCTTTTTAGCAAAGTTGTAGCTCAGCAACTAAAGAGCAAAAATTTCACACAACTGCCTTAGTATGATCCCCACTGAATGTCTTATGACAACCAGAATATATGATTGATTGATTGATTGACAGACAGACAGACAGACAGACAGACAGACAGACAGAAGTGTAGGGATGTGTATGTGTGTGTGTACATTCATATACTGATATCCCAATTCTGGGCAGAAAAAGGGCCAGGGCAGCAAGTATGTGTTGCAAGCAGGTTTCCTTCAGTTCCCCAGGGATTAGCCAGATGGAAGCATACAAACAACTTAAGCGTTAGCAGAGGCAAGTTCAATTTTGATGAAGCTTTTTGCTTTCCCAGGCTATCTTGTAAAAGATTTATATTTTGCACATGAACACACATGAACACAAACACACCCACACACTTTTCTGTTCCACTTGTCCACTCCTTGAGTACTTTTGAGAGGCCTCCCAGACTGGGATTGCCCCATCAATGCAGCCCAATCCTTTGCTTGGGCAAATAAAACTTCTATTTTCTCTTAATTCCTTTACCATTTTAAAGAATTTTGCCATAAGTAAGCAGCAATATAAAACCTTGCAGTTGGTTAATCTGACATTGTAAACATTATGTCAGCACTCATATGTGCACCGAATGACTTTCTTTCGAAAACTTCTCTTTTAAAAAAAGTGGCTATTCATGGTATTCTCAGAGTGGAGGCAGAGATGACAAGCCAGAAAGGCAAAACAAAGTGCAGAGTTAGTTTCTCATCCCAGATGGCAATGATGGGGCTTGTTTACAAGAACTCCGAATGAAGAGCAACATGGAACATGTGAACAAATTCCCTCTCAGACGGTATAGAGACGATGCATGAATGATTTGCATGCAGCCAGCATGGTTTGTTTGACAAGCCTACAGCCAATAAAAGGGTGATGCAGTCAAGATCTTTATACATAGCACCAGCTTGAAAGAATGATTATCACATTTTTTCTAAGAAAGAATAGTATAATTTGTGGTTTATAAAAGCAGTGCCCCAAGAGAAACACAATTGGATTTAAGTATTTGCTTTGAAGGAGTCAGAACAGATTCATCCACAACTAATTTTCTTCGTCTCTCTGAGGGCAAGCAACTTTCACACATCACAAAACTGACCCTAGGAGCCAAATCATAGCTTGATTTGGGGATGTATTCAATCTGTTGGTCCCTAGAGAAAAACTGAAAAAATAAGGAACTAGCAAACAAACAAAAGAAAATGTCAGAAAGAAAAAAGGAAGTAAGCAATTCACTCAGTCCATGACACAGATGTCACATGATTTATTGAGTGGCACCAGAGTAACACAAGCAAAGGATAAGTTTATCTGGACAGGGACCTACAATCTAAATGTCAGCCATCAGGAAAGATAAAGGGGAAAAGGCAAATTTCTCTAAAGAAAAATTACAGACAAATAGAAGATGGGGAAATCATTAGACCTGTTGTATTCCTTTTACCAAAATAATTAGAAATCATAAAAAGTGATCAAAATAAAACATGTAAGAAAATATAAAGTAAACTGAGGGAATTTATATTTTGGTAGATTAAAATTCCAATTCTTTTTCCTATTACATTTCTGTTGCACAAAGGGATTTTTTTTTCTCAAAGTCACAAAATTTTAAAAAAAATCTTGGTTTAAACTAACATAAGCATTCTGGTGTGACTGATACAGTATATCTGCTCAAATATACACAAGTATGGTTCTATAAATCTTAAAACAAGGCTTGAAGCTTCACTTCCATTAAATAAAAGTATATTCTTGATAGCAGACACTCTATGAGCACTCTGTTATCCCAATGTCAAAGAGATCATTCAGGATACAATTTCTAACTTTTGTTTCAGCAATACCAAAAAATAATAAAACATTAACTATAACCCTTTTTAGGATTAGAAAAACTGCAGAAACAAATATTTCTGTTCAACTACTGAAGATAATAAATACATTTCTACATAAAAATTGATCTGCTCACAAATATTGCATTGGTATACACCATATTCAGCACAAGGATGGATAAAAGCTGTCTACCCAAGACAATCACAAGAACCTTGTTAATTATGGGGCTTAACCTATAACAGCTTTTAATTCCAGCCTATAAGAACAAAAAGATCCTTGGGCTCTATAATCTATATAATAGAAGCTATATTCTCCATACCAGACCAGACTTCAGGAACAGATATGCCACTAAGAGCATTGCGAGTGCCAAATAATGAAAGTGCAATCTAGTAATACTGTCAGCATACTGATAGTACCCCACTTCAAGCTGGCAGGTAACAATGCCCTGTGGTTTTATGTAGGTATTAAACAATAAGGGAGTAAGATGAAACCTTGTAGGAAGACTATTGATCAATGTCCTAGATGTAGAATAATAGAACCCCAAGGTTACCTTCTGAACCTGACAGAAAGGACCAGAATTAGTGTCCCTAAGGCCTAGTCTTGCATGATAGTTCAGGACAATCGACAGTTTATGAAATCAAAAGCCACTGTGAAAGCTAACAGGACTACACTCCCTCCACCCATTTTCCTGCATAGTTCCTGCATATCTACCAAAGTCACAAATGTAATCTTAGCACCATATTTAGTATGTATGTACAACTGAAGTGGGTTCACTTAATCAGCATCATACATACAGCGTCAAAGCTGTAAGGCTACCACCTTCTCAAATATCTACCTGTTCAAAAGAGACTTTTTTTTCCAGCAGAACCTATAGATTCTCTACCATGGATAAACTACTAAACCAGATGGACCAAGTATCACTTAATATAAGACAGCTTATGTTCTCTGATATGTGGCAAGCTGAAGATAGCTCTCTGTCCGGGGCATGAAAAAGAACAGGCTCTTACCATTTATACAAGACCTATATATTTATTGGAAATTTCCTGAGTTAGTTTCATTGTTTCATTTTTCTGAAGTCTTGGTGAACATTTTCAAAAAGTTCACAAGGTCTGATACCAGCCTCTAGCCACAAGTTTCCCAGTTCAAATCCTAGAGATGTAATCACTCTGCAAAGTTTCTTTTGTATTCAGTGCAAGGGTCAACGGTGGATTGAGACTATTTTTTAAAAACTGAATATTGCATTTTAAAGACAATAAGCAATTCTGGGAGCTAATATTGCAATCCAGTACACTTATCTGGGCATGAGTCACATAAAAATGCAGAGTTGTGCTGTGAATAACTTTATTTCATGTTTGAGCACATGCAAATGACTTGTATAAAAAGCAATATGCACAACTTAAATAATTTGATTTTAATGCTTATCCCTAAAGCGTATTTACCTGCATATTCAGACACATGAATCCTGCCCTAGTTGCCAATAGATGCAGACTATAGCTTTAATAACTTTATTCAGAATTGTTAAAAATAATATATTTAAGAAGCCTCTATTCATCTTGTGAAAGATTTCCTCTGCTGAGAAAGAAATTCAGTCCCTCCCCACACATGATGATACAGAAAGATGATACAGAAAAACATGGTCTAATCAACTCAGAGATGGAGGTCAAGAGACTAATATTGTTTTGTCTGCAATATAGTTTGAAACCAGAAATCAAAGAGAATATGTTTTGATAGTACAGAATGCTTCAGGATGAAAAGCAGACTTAATATGAGTGTCTGAATATTCTGAGAACTTCAGATATTTAGAGTTTATGTCAAAGATGAATTACATTTTAACTTTCAAAAAATGTGCATACCACAGTAGTTCTGCATTGGTTTTGTTTCAATGCATTTCTCTCAAACACACATACATGGGCTAAATCTCTGGTTTCATTAAAAGAATGTAATTAATAAAAGTATTCTAGTCCCTCTTATCTATTTGTTAACTTTCTCATTTGGTAAAAGGGTTTGTGTTGTGTTTGAAAAACCTGACCCCTTCCTATGCCTTCTCCATAGGGGTCATCAAATCCTCCTCTAGTCATTAAACTGGACTTCCTGCTGGAATGAAGTAGTAAAAACAAATGAGACACACTATTTCCATCCACAGTTAGAAAAGCACTGAAAAAGCAGGCATTTCTGTAAGCCATAATTTTTCTCGCTCTCCCCCTACTCCAAAAATCATACATAAACCACCATTTTCTTAAGGATGACGCCTTCCCATTCTGTTATATTATACATGTGTGCTTACTTAAAGTTGCAACCTAAGGATTTAAAAAAGGATAGCATCTCTATACTGAAAAATGTTTTAAGAGGGCACAGTGAATCAAATGAAGACAGGAATCAAGGTAAACTTTTTCTCTCCTTCATTACTTCAGAAAGTTTTTTTTTTAATCAGCCTTGCCCAAATTGCTTTTTTCCAGATATACTAGACTTCAATCTCACAATTCCTCCCAGCTCGGAACTGAGAACCAAGACATCTCAGTCGCCAAATTAGGGAAGGCTTCTGCACTCAAATACTGACTTGTGATGGTGTGGCCCTTACTAGCTCTGGTTACAAATCTAAAGCAGTCAAAAGAGCCGGGACTGTGCGACACACATAACTAGAAGCAGGATTTTCTACCATTTTTCCCCTAGCTTTTGAAAGTTTGGATTTAAAGTAAAATTTAAAAAAATTGTTCTGGGCCTTACATTATAATTTTAGAGTTCTTCCCCAGCTCAGCTTTGTAGAACATTTGCAAAACTTGCATAATATGGTTGGAGAGGGCTGCAAGGCTTCAGAAAGGGGGCTTACGGACCATCTCTGAAACCTCAGGGTTTCCACCCCTGATCTAGGACAGATCTGAGGGCTCAAAGAAGCAGGAGCTCCATTCAGCTCATTCAATACTACTAGATATCCCACTATTAGCACCACAAGTTTATTTTTGGAATATTCACAATTCAGTTCTTAATGTTACTAGTCATGCTTTTATTTCTGTTTTCTCATAACATTATCACAGAAATTACCAGAAGGTAAGGATGCAGTTTAAGCCATTTTCATACTCAAGATACACACAGTTTCAGTATAAATTATGAGTATTATACTTCAAAATACGTTTGCTACCACTCTGTTTAAAGACGATTTTTGTCCCCATACATTCTTTGGGCTCACCGTACAATGCTCAGAGGAAACATAACACCTTTTAAGCTTCAGAGCATTCCCAGTGCAATGTAGAGAAAGAAAGATTCAGAGATTATGGAATAATCATCTCCAGATCGATCAATTTTCCCCTGAAGGTAAAACTGAAAGAAATAAAAAGTTGAGCGGTTCCAGCTACACTGCTTGAAGTTTAAAAGGAAAGGACCCCTAGGGCACATTGTGGAGTGATACCTATCTCCTTTTCCTGGCGCTTATTAACAGGTCAGAGATCTCCGTTACATTTACACTGTTCCCAGGTGACATCCCCTACTAAGTATGGTGACCTTTCAATCCAAATAAAGAATTAAAAGCACCAAGTTCTTTAAACAAAGTTTTTTGCTATCATCAGCCATTTTGGAACTGGAGTATAAGTTTGTTGAAAAATCTCTGCAATATCATCTTCAGTAATTTCTTCTTAATATATCTGCATGTATGCATGCTCATATTACTTCATGAATCCATATGAGTTCTAGCTTTGTGTGACTTTTGGGCTATGCCTGACCTTTGAATGACACTTCAAAAAGTAGCTAAGGCCAAGACAAAAATTATATTGATTTGGTTTCAGGTTAAATTAAAAGGAAAACAAATTAATTAAATACAGTTAACATGATTACTCCCCATGCATTTAATAATCTCCTCCTCCTGTCACATTAAAAACTACAATTCAGTGGCAACCCTCGATGGAGTGCTGGGAGCTTTTGTGGACAG
The DNA here is from genome assembly GCF_035149785.1 of Candoia aspera. NCBI lineage: Eukaryota > Metazoa > Chordata > Lepidosauria > Squamata > Candoiidae > Candoia > Candoia aspera. The sequence goes on from NC_086155.1 coordinate 162,856,153, forward strand.
CCATTTGGTTATCATTGTGCTGCATTAACTCTTTACTTCCTAATCTGAATGTTTTTAATCACGTATTTTTGTTGCTAGAATCTATAAAAGTTGGATGGATATAAATACTGAAATATTCTACATTGTTTGCACCACACAGAAAAAGCACAATTTTTGGAACAGTTATAGTAAGTATACTTTTATTTAAAAAAAAGTTTCCAAGTCTTTAGGGCACTCAAGTTATATTCTCAAAAATGTGCTCAGTGCTTGATAATGCCTCGTAAGATAGAGGAACGCTGAAAAAAGTTATCCTTGGGATAACTTGGGAGTAAAGAGCAGTACTTTTGTATCTGCACTAGAAGAAGTAAAACAATATTACATCATTCACACAGGTTGCTAGATTCAGCTTTTCTTGGCATAGAGTTTGGATTATTTTGGCAGAGAACTGATTTTTTCCCCTTTTTTATGTGCAGTGTACATATAATTCTGCAAAAGGGTAATTTTCTTAGATTAGTATTTGAATAGGCTGTGCAAAGCATGTACTGCCCCATTTCTAGGCACTGCCTTAACCTGGACCATGACAGCAATCTGACTTAAGGCACTGCCTTAATCTAGAAAATTGAGTTGCACTAAGAAAGAAGAGCTACATATGCAACCCTCCATAATCTAGTGTCTCAACAGGAAACAGTGCTTCCAAGAAGGGCTTCAATCAAATCTTCATCAAATCAAAGTAGCTCTTCCTATTTCCACGGATCCCTACCATATAAAAACAACTGAAGGGAACGCATCAGTATTGGAGATAATGTCCCTAGAAAAGTCAATATTGTGAAGTTCTCAGTCAAGTGCACAACAGTCTATACTGAGGGTCATATGCAAGTCCCACTGCTGAATGACAACAAATGTGGACTAAGCACAATGTCAACATAGATCACAATGGATAGCACATTAGTGCTTATTTGTTTTAAACTGTGGTTGATTGGACCCCCAAATTACACTCTATGTAATGGCATGTGGGAATGATCTTAGGAGACAGGAAGAAGAACCGCAGCCTAGACAACAGTCTGATAAATGAAATTTGAGTTGGAAGGAGCAGGGGTGGTGAAAGCATCTCAGAAGGGACCCTCCCTAGTTTTGGGGAGAGTAAAAGTGAAGGAAGGGAGGAGTACTTTCAGACTTACAAGATTGATGTTGGCCTTGTAAGTTAGTCCAGACAAAAAGCACAACCAGGAGTACTAGTTCTATCTTTATTGTAAAGTTACGTTAACAATTGGTGCCTTCAAGTGAGTGTTGACTCATGGTAACTGACTGTACTAGGCCTTGCCATTTTCTTGGCAACATGTTTGGAAGTGGTTTGCCACTGCCTGCTTCCTAGAGCTGAGAGAAAGTAACTGGCCCAAGATTATCCAGCTGGCTTTGTGCCTAAAATGGGACTAGAACTCACAATTTCCTGATTTCTTGCCTGCCTCTCTCTACAAACTGGCTCTCTTAAGGTTTCGTCATTTAAAAGTTCCCAGGCTGAAGAAATCAGTCCCTCAGAGTTACAAACCAGGCTTTTAAAACTACTTTTAAATTAACTCTACAGGTCACCCATTTTATTGCTATGTTTTATGGGAATGTTTTATTTATTAACATTTAATTTTTAAAAGTATTACTCTTTTTATACCACTCTGGGGTTCTCAAAAATTCTCAAAAGGGAAAAGTGATGTAAAAATAAATAATATTTTCAAAAGCATTATGAAACTCCCAAATTTAGAAAACTATTTATTCTGGTTTGAGATATTTTATATAAACAAAATATGTATGCATACATAAGCACATCTCAGGTAAAACTGTATAGAAGTCTGGTTTACTTCATTAAAACATGCTTTTATATTAGCAAGTTTATACTGGGCTACAATCAAGTAGAACCTCTTCCATCCCCCACCTTTAGAGAATTTAGAAGTTGATCAACCTGTCCTAATCTGGATGGAATCCAGATTCTTGGGCTTTAATTTCCAGAACTGCCCAGTAGGCATCAGAATACCAGGAGTAGAGAGAGGTTCTTATATTTATCAGACCATGACCTCATAAGTTAGTTCCCTCTTCCCTCAATACACTGAACCAAACAAAATCAAATCAATATATCAAGAACTGAAAATTTTTCTACATTTCTATCCAAACCTCACCTAGTTCTAGAAGGCAACCATTTCCAAGCAGAACTGATGCTTTACTTTAAAGAAAAGCAACTCAGATCAAGATACAGGCCAGCCCAGAGAACAGTCATTTGTTACTTGTCAGTGGGGCTAATATCTTGAAGAATACTTCTAGAAGAACACTTCCTCAAAGTAATACATTGGGCATCCTGGCATGTCCACTGGCCTAAGTATCTTGCTCTGAGGGATCCTACTCTAGGATGAAATTTTCTGCCTTAGATAACTATAGAAGATAGTCTGGGCCAACAGAAAAAGTCTTCAGGAGCATCTGGCCCAAATACTTCACTAAGGAAAGGTCATTCAGAATGAAATATGAACAGCAAGATCATCTGTGCCACTGTCTCTATGAAAGCACTCTTTTCACCTACCCAAAATCCACAAAAGCAGGGAACAGTAAATCATCCTGATTCATTTCTGAACAACATCTGAATTAAAAATTAACTAATGCTGGAAAACATTGTCCTAAATGCGATCTTTTGTAGCCATCTGTTTTTTTATCCTCTATTTTCATTTTTATATTGTACTGTATTATATTATGTTTTATTATGATTACTGTTTTTAAATTTTAACTGACTAATTTATTGTAAATAGGGACGCGGTGGCGCTGCGGGTTAAACCGCTGAGCTGCCGATCGGAAGGTCGGCGGTTCGAAACCGCGCGGCGGGGTGAGCTCCCATTGCTAGTCCCAGCTCCTGCTCACCTAGCAGTTCGAAAACATGCAAATGTGAGTAGATCAATAGGTACCGCTTCGGCGGGAAGGTAACGGCGTTCCGAGTCGTCATGCTGGCCACATGACCCGGAAGTGTCTATGACAACGCCGGCTCCAAGGCTTAGAAACGGAGATGAGCACCGCCCCCTAGAGTCGGACACGACTGGACTTTACGTCAAGGGAAACCTTTACCTTTACCTAATTTATTGTAAACCGCTCAAAGTCCCTCTTTGGGGGAAGATGGGTGGTAGTATAAATCTAAGAAATAAATAAATAAATAAATAAAACTATATAGAGTTTCAAGCTAAATAAAGTTTACTTGTCAGGAAAAGATGGCCATCATTCCACATGTCATGAAATCAATGTTCAGCTAAGTAATACATTATCAATCTATATTATGCTATTTTTGTTTTAGTTATTGCATGGTAGACACAGTATACCTAATTCAAGCAGATTTCTGGGATGACTATTTGACTGTCATTTACATTAAATTCAGTGATATTTACTCCCAGAAAGTCCATACTGTGTTAAGTGCTCGATCTCAGTTTCCTGAGCTAAAGCATCATCCCCTCTTTTATTGTTCATTGGGAAAACAACCAGATAAATTGTATACAGCAATTCATTCATGCTCCTCCAACACTGCAACTTTACGTCTTGTATTTTCTAACTGAACTTGGCACTCATTTAAGTCAAAATATCATATTCCAGAACATTGGGACAGATCATTTTTGCAATAAATATCATAATTAGTCTTCTGTGTAAGTACACTGAGAAACAGTTTGGTGTAGTGGTTAAGGCATCAGACTAGAAACTGGGAGACCATAAGTTCTAGTCCCACCTTAGACACAAAGCCAGCTGAGTGACCTTGGGCCAGTCACTTTCTCTCAGCCCTAGGAAGCAGGCAATGGCAAGCCACTTCTGAAAATCCTTGCCAAGAAAACTGCCAGGACTTGTCCATGCAGTCTCCAAGAATTGGACACGATTTATCAGAAATATATCAATCAATATATCAATACACACACTCACACACATATTACTGATCCCATATAAAATTTGCCAGTAGGAAAAATTGGGAACAGAATCTTTAAAACCTGACTCAGAAAACATACCAAGGTAATTTATAATCTATCTTAAAACAAGTATAGTCTTCTTAGTTTAGATTATTTCAGGAATGGGAGGGAATGGGTAAGCCTTCGGTGAGGAAGGCCTAACTAAATTATCTTGTATTATTTTGATTGTACCCATCAGCCACAAGTATTTTTTCAAACCACTGAGACAACAGGTTTTTCAGGAGAGTCAATCCCTGTCTTTGAAAAACATTTACTCAAGTGGCAGAACCATTTTAATCCTCATTTAATATGGCAGGTTCTGCCCTCAAGCATGACCTGGGGTAAAGTGTCTAAGAAGTAGTGCTCCAAGATTTTCTCCTTTTGCTTCACTTCCCCTGCTAGCAATCACTCAACTGAACACCCAACTCCAGGTGACATATGTTACGGGGTTACAAAAGATTGGTCAGGAAAAAATGAACACAATCATCCTGTGGTCTAGGAAGACAAACAAAATGACTAATTGGAAGACATTAACAAAACAATGTAGGAATGAAGGAGAGATGTTAAAAACCTACCCACAGACACCAACAACTTGCCAGAAACAAATGAGAATTGGCTAAATAAATTTTCAAATATATCAAAGTGCTAAAATGAAAGCGAAGGTGTGATGTACAACAACTTGTCTCAGATAGTATTTTAAAAGAACAAAGAGCAATATAAAATATAACAGAGAAGAAATATGCTGTCATTAGCTCCCTCTTGGCAGAGACCTTTCAATACTTAAATATGTTTTGTTTCATCCCCCATGAAGTACCTGCAGGTTTCCTATTCTGACTTCTACGGAGCCACACCACTGGTCCATCTAGCCTTATGCAGCCTACCCTATCTGGACATAGAGCTTTTTGCAGGGTATTTTCCCAGACTCCTACCAAAGGTCTTTTTTTAACCAAAGATACTAGGAAATGAATCTGGATGCTCTGTGGCCAAGAGTTCTGAATCAGGATACTTTTCATGCTCATAAATATGGGTTTTATGGGACTACTTTATCTGTTGATGCTACATATAATCTGGTAAAGCAATTATCACATATAGTTCATTGTAGGACAATAATGTATTATTGAAGATAATGTAAACATGCCACCTTTGACTTATATTCAGCAGCTCAGTCAGATCTGAACTTCCTTCACAAGTAAATGAAAAAATAAAGACATTTCCATAAGGAATTGCTTGGTTTGACTGAAGAACTACTGCCAGTACTGAGCCACAAATTTCTTCTTAGTTTTAAAAATCAAGTTGGTGCACAAACTCTTGAATTTCTCATGTTCTTTTTTTTTTTTTTTTGGAAACGCCCAATACTTTTTTTTCTTTTGCTTTGGGATAGATTTCTTTGAATGCTATGCAAGTATCTTGGCTAATTCCTCAAACATCTAAAGCTAAACGAGTTTTGGGGAAAGCATATTAAGGAATAAGTCTCATGATCAAAATGCCTGTAACAGTTTAGTCAATTGATTTCTAATCAATGTTCACCTTAGTATTACTAAGAGAACCCAACCAAAATATATTTGCTTAGGACTCACCCAAGTTAAAAAATGAAACATCAATGACCATTTCTTTCAACTGAACAGCCAAGATCCTCTCATAAGTCCATGACGCCCAGTGTATTAGAATGCTTGCTATCATATTCTGCTGATGCTCCCTCAAAATTCTACTCAACTATTTCCTATATTTTATTTTTAAACAAGATGTGCAGTTATATGGAGTTCAAATGTGTAAAAACAGAAGTATTCCATGCCATTTTTCCCAGTAAAAAAGTCAATTAAATTAAGCTGGAATGGTCTAGGGAAACAGTCAAGTGCAAATGAAGATCACTCATGCTTCATTAAACTTGAAGAAAACCCTTCAACCCGACTCTAGAATCTTTACTTGAGCATTTCTGAAGTGTACTTTCTGAAGTAAACTAACAATGGTTGGATTTAGGAAAGGAATAAGAGGAGCATCATTGAAGAAGGAACCTAAAATCAGAAACAGAACTGTGTAAGCAGATACAAAGTGATAAGTAGTATTTACCTGTCAGTTGACATTGATTAATCTTGTGCTCTGTGATATCACTCAATGACTCAAACACCTGGAGACAGCTGTCACAGCTGTGCACAGCTTCTTCCTCTAACTCCTCCCCTTCTTCCGGTCTTTTCTTACAATCTATCAACTCTCCATCGTCTGTCCTGTCTTCTAGTTTACAGTTCAGATCTGAAAGAAAATCAAGATTATGACTCCCGGGTTTTGGAAGAAATGATCCTATTTAAAAATTGGACTCTGGATGGATTTGTTGTATTGCTGTTGTTGTTGAGGCTACTCAACAGGTAGAAAAATACTTTTGGCTCGAGGCTGCAGAACATGAACATTATGCTAGAATTTACTGCTCAATAAACAGAGGAAGCATCTATCCTTTCCATTCTCAATTATTTTTCTTCCCAAATAGCATTCTCCTCTGCAAAAGGAATACTTCCATTTGTCACGGTTAATTTTGTCAAGTTTAATGCAACTATTGGGGGCTTTTCATCACTTGAATAATTTAAAAGAATAAATCCCTTCTACAATGCAGCACAATCTAATGAAAAAGGTTTTTTTAAAAAAAAGTTCCAGGGAATGAAGCCAGGTTTTAACTTTTTTTTTAATGCTAGAGCTAACCTGCTGCCATGAGAAAGAAACTGCCTGATATTAATAAAAAGCCAAATGATCAGCTTATTTTATTGCCAAATAAAAATAAAAATAAAAATCTATGCTTTATTCTAGAATAATTTAAACAGTCTACTAATTAAGTAAAGATGCTTTAATCTGCAGAGAATAATTTGCTCCAGAGACCATTTTTCATCATTATATGTCTTAGTAAATATAGTAAGAGGTAAAATGAAGATCCAGCAGATAATCTAGGTCTAATTCAGGGATAGCAAGGATGAATTTAGCAGAAAAATCCAATTTGCTGAAACTGTGACAAATTCCTTGTACAAACAAAAGCTAAATATCACCAACACTACTTTTGTAAATGACTACTGAAAAGCCAACTATTTAAAAGTTTTTCATATGCTGTTTTGAGAAGATAAAGGCTTGAAAACATAACATAGAAAAGAGAGCATTTCTGTCCTATGTCTATCTTTCCTTCTTAAAACATTTTTTAAAAAACAGAACAAATAACTATAAAGAGAATAAAAGAAAGAAAAAAGAAAAGTAGTAGATAAAAGAATATTATTAAATAATTGTAATGAAATTTGAAATTCAGTTATTAATTGCTTTTGTAGAACTGAGTACATTGTATCATTTAAAAATAACTAGAAATCTGTATAACACTCTAAACAAGATATTAATATCACCACTATTTATTATTTCAATATAAATATATATAATCATATAAAAAGAAATAAAAGAGAAAAAAAGAAAAATCAGCAAAAAACATTATTAGAAAACTATGGAAAAATACAGACACAAACACAAGAACAATCAAGCAACTTATATAAAATATTCTTGGATACCTGCAGAGGAATATTTCCCCTGTAGGACTGTGGTTAACATGTTGGACTTGAACTGGGGAGATCTAGTTTCAAATCTCTACTCAGCCATAAAGTTCACTGTTGATTTTGAGTCTAACCTATCTCACAGAGGGTTAGTGAGGGAAAAAAGTGGAGCATTACGTAACCCACGTTAAATTCCTGATTTAAAAACAGAATATAAATCTATATTATATATATGTATTATATATATATTATATTATAGCTCAATCAAAAGATAAAACAGACAAAAAGAGCAAAAGAGAAAGAAGCCAGGGCCATGCATACACAAATATTCCCTGCATACAACCAGTTCAAATCCCTTCTTTCCCTCAGAAAATCCATCCCTGACTAGAACAAGGTGTACTCTGAGGCAGGTTCAGAAAAAAAGTGGTGCAGAAGGTAAAACAATCCTGAAACTGGAACCAAGTACACATTCATACCAAAAACACTGGAGTTTTTTTGGTTTGCAAAGCATTTTCTTCCTCAAGATAAATTACTGTATCTAATAAAGGTGTCAAGGGTACAGTACTTTTATGGAATCCCAAAATAAATTCCTTTTTTTTAAATATTAAATATGGTTGATGTTTAACAAGATCACCATTGTGAAAGAACACCTGGAAAGTTAATTGTTTTATATGAATATCTATTTTATTGAAAAAGTTCCTTTTCCAGTAAGATGGTGTATGTGCAAAGATGAAATTGAGATCAATAGGATCCCATAAATTAAATGACTTGAAACTCACAAGACATTTTGAGAGGTCTATTTACTCGACAGTTTTTCAATGGAAAACTTATGAAGATACCCATCAGAGATATCAGTACAGTCACGTAGTAACCCTGAGTTGTGAACAATCTCTACCAACTAATGTCAAAGTACTTGCAAGCATCTGCTATACAAGCTTATGCAGAATAAAATTCGTACCTACTTAAGTCAGGCAAATAAAACAACTATATGAAGTACATTGTAATTTTCTGTCATTGCACTGGCCACCTGTTCATTCTCTTGGCAGTAGCAAACAAAACCAATTTAGAGATTTTTTTTTCAATATTCCAAATCATGTCCCTACACTCATCCCAAGTTATATTAACTTAGTATACATTAATCCACTAAAAAAATGTGTCTTCTAAGATTACAACACTGTTCAGTCTAAACTACAATCTTCTCTAGCAACTTATGTACATGGTATTTCAATTTTCTCAGACATTTCAGTTATAAAAGAAGTTAGTGTAAGGGATAAACATCTCATGATAATTCAGACTTCATCATGGTGAAGAAATATTTTAAACATGGTATTATGCAAAACTTGTTCATGTCTTCTGAAAGGAAGACAATTCTAAATTTTAGCCAATTTCCTTCCCTGCAAAAGAGAAAATTTTGACAGAAAATGTATTTACGTACACATTAAATAAATACTAAAAAATATACTACAAAGATATAACATTCTCACTAATAGTTTGCAAGACTTTCTTTTCTCCATCTTCACATTCTGATTATGTTCATGATATTAAGTTTATTCTCTTGTACACAAATAATCCTTGGTTCTATCCCTGTAATTTTAAATATAGTATTTCCTTAATGTCACTTTCAAAAGAACTTCCCTGCCTTCCAGATATACTTAAGTGTTCCTACACAAGTACTGGACCACCTGGTTTGCCCACTTTCTCCACCTCTTTATTTTTCTTGGTCAGACAAGGCCTGAGCATCAGCACCCAGTTTCCTGTGTTCAGCCCTTTGTTTTCATTAACAATGCACAAGCTACAGTACCGACCATTCTAACCTCATTTGCCTGGTCTTGTCTCTTTGTTTTCGTTACTGTATTCTAAAAGAACCTTCCTATTTTAAATACAATTATATGGGGGGAAAACCTCATCTTACTTTTGCATAAATGTTGCAACTAGCCCTTTATCTGAAAAAACACTACATCTTATGTTGTCCTAAGGTGACACATGCTAAACAAAAACTGCCAAGCTTACTTGTAAGTACATTTCCAGCCTTTGCATCTACCTTAGCCTAGCAGTTAAAAATACCACTAGGCTGTAAGTAGCAGAGGAAAAAAAATAATTGTCTTAACTGTTGCAAACTGACCCCGACATCATTAAACATTTGTTGGAAAGCAGCATGTGCACAATGCATACTATTAGATGTTCAGCTCAAATTCCCAAATTCATCTCATAAAACTGACAGCACTTGAGGAAACATAGGCACTCAATCTGAATTTTAACATGACTATTTAAATGCTGCACATAAAGTTTACAAACCTGTTTGTTTAAAGTAACTTTACTTTAGGTGGCATGCTGGAGGGGAGAAAGGGATGCAAGTATACTCAGTGCTTATTATTCATGAATGTTGGCCCTTAACAAGAATCCAATAATAAAATTGACATCTATGTGTATGCATGCAGAGAGTTTAGGATATGAAGCCTTGCTTAGGATAATCAGTGTTACAAGGACAGAGCTATCTGTTAACAGTAGAATTATTTTTCAAATTATATAATAGGAGTCATTGGGTGGGAAAAGCAGAATTATCTGTATGCATTTACAGATTTAAATCTACTGGGAAAAGAGTCAGGCAACTTAGTCCCTTCTGCTGTTACTTCAATATGTATGTTCCAGCAAAATGATACGTTAGTTAGGTCAACTCTTAAGGGGACAAACCCGTGAGACTGGGTTCAGCCCCAGCCCCAGTGTAATGAATTGTGGCAGCTTCTGCTTTTCTTGATGAATATATTTCCATTCCTGCTTTTTTCTCTGAAAAGGTACTCCTACTATAAAGTCATTGATACTGAAAGCAGAGTTACTAAGAAGACCATACAGAAGGGTTTTGAATCTCAGTGATTGAAACAGTTCATTTGGACTGTAAAACAACTGTTTCAAACTTGAAACAGGACATCTTGAAATCAAAACCTTTGCACATATCTAACTGATATCTACTTTAGAACTTGATTAACTAGAAGCAAAAAGTGCCAAGTCAATTAGCTTCAAATAAGTTGAGGGCAAATGTTACCACATTGACTCTGCATTAGTACCTTCCAAAAGCTCTCCTTATTCACCAGCCCATTTTGGAGTTCTTCTGAATTGAAAATAACTATATATTTCCAATTCCCCATATGTATGACAATTTTTTTAATGAATGCTGAACTCCAAAACAGGAATTCTACATCTAATTCCCAGGTCTTACATGTTTGCATACAAAATAAAAAATTGCATACATTCTTTTTGTTTGTTCTTAGCCACTCTTTACTAAGATGGATATTATAAATATCCAGCCCCAGTTTTTCTGGCATTTCAAATGCAATTTTCTTAGATTAGCAGAATGATTTGTTTTGAAATTACTTTTCATTGAGGGATTGATTTGCATATATAACCTAATGACAAATTTTTCTAATCTCTTTTATCACATACTCTTACCTAATCTATCACCACTTCTAATCAATTAAAATTTTCCAAAACATAGTTTCTTAAAGTGTTTTAACTAGCACAATAACGTTTCCTTAAAGTCAGTGGCTCCAAATAATAGATTTACCAGAGAAGTTTAATCTTCGATAGATAAGTATCAACCTAGATATACAGTAGATTATGAGAAGAGAGAAATGCTTCTGATTAGAAATTCTTTCTGATTAGAAACTCTTCAATTAGAGAAACTCTTGCTGAGTAATGATCAGCTGAAGGGATATCTGCATCGAAACCACCTTTTCTAAAACAGAGCTAGTTGTGAAAACTCCACGAATTCAATAAGAGTGAACCAAACTAACAAATCCAAGGAATTTACTCAGAATCTTTCCACTTCTACTTGCAGAGTTGTAACTCCAGCATAAATTGTTAAAAGCTTAAAGCCTCAAACCAAAATATACTAAATGAACAATCCAGAGTGACATTTGGAAATCACTACTTAGTATTAGCAACTACCTCAGCAAGTTTATCTACCGATATGACATAGAATTACTGAATGCAAAAAAAGGACTCTGAAGTAAATTCTAACTATTAATAATGTATATAAATGAACTGCTGGTGTTCCAGATTATGATGATTATTTATATAAATGGAAATGTAAATAGTTTACATTTGCCTTTTGTCCTAGCAGGTGACTTTCTCCTCCTCTTCCTTCTCCTCACAAGAGATTTTATTGCTGTAACTTGATCCAATGAAACCTCAACTATGGAGGAAAATGAAAAATACAAATGCGTAAAAGATTTAGAGGCACTAAACCTAAGGACTCCAATTAACTTCCAGTAAACCAATCCCAGTAAAAGATTGGTTTAAGGCCAACCTGCAGAAATCCTTTTCTATCCACCTTAAAATCAGGCCTTAGAACACTTACTTTTAATAACCTATACAAAAATCAAATTTAAAAAGTAATGGCTATCTAACAGCCATCCCAGCAGACAATCTGTATGTTTGAAACCCATCTTATGTATTTTTCTCCATGAAGCATAGATCCATAGCTGATCAAGAGCCTAAAATGTCATGCTAACCAGGAAAAAAGCCCAGTTTCCAGTCCATTTGACTGCGTTTTAATGGACCTCCTTCCAAGCCACTTCTGCATGGAAAAGTGCTGGCAAAAGAAAGGAAAACTAAGAGATCATGTGGTTATAATTATGACCAGGAAAGGAATATTTCTGCAGTTCAGCAGTGAAGTAAAACTCTATCGTTGTCTGCTCCCAACAGTGTCCATTGCAAAACAACTGCCTCATTAAATCTCTGCAGTAAGATTAATATGCCGTAGCTGCACTACATTTATAACTTGGTACTCCATAAAAAGCACATTTAATGGAAACAGCCAGAGCTTTGATACCAAGTATTACTAGAAAAACTTCAAACAGTATGTATAGGGCTTCTTATACTATTTGTCTTCAAAACAACTAAACTTGAATCAGCTTGAATGCTGAATGTGTTTTGCAACATGAAGTTTTTTACAGCGTGGAACATCTCTTCCTCTGCCCCCTGCCAAAAACAAACAAGCAAACAAATCCCAAACTACCACCCCCAATACTACACTGATAAATACCCGTATAAATATTTCCATTCAGCCAACATGATGTTTGAATTTAACACAAACTCAAATGTCATTTAAATTAGTGGTTAAGGCAGCAGGCTAGAAGCTGGGAGACCAGGAGTTCTAGTCCTGCCTTAGACACAAAGCCTGCTGGGTGACTCTGGGCCAATCACTCTCTCTCACCCCTAGGAAGAATGCAAACCACTTCTGAAAATGCTGCCAAAAAAAAGTGCAGACACTAGTCCAGGCAGTTGCCAGGAGTCAACACTGACTCAAAGGCATCCATCAAGCAGGATATGTGAATATATCAGTAACTTTAACTGAAATATTTCTGTGACAGAATACAGACGATAACTATATCATCTGATCACATAGTCTCCCAGATATACAAATTGTACTTACAAAGTTTTCACATACAGTCTCTTTCTTGAAGGTGAAGTTAAAATGGCTAAGAGCTGGCAGAAAGTTTATAGCAGAGAAAACGGCTAAGGAGAGACAGGAAGCTTAGTTGGACTAACAGAGGGAGAAAAGGAAAATGGTTAAGAAGATGGAATTAGGTAGTTCGGGGTTGCTGAAGAAATGCAGGTTCCACAATGACTCAAGATCACCAAAGGGAAAGATGATACGGTGAGGGACCTTACTACCCAGTGCAGATATCCAGAGGAAGAAAAGGATCCAAGACACCAAAAGGGTGGTGCCACCAGAATTGTGCCATCTGAGAGAAGTTTCCAGCTAAGCTATAACTGAAGCCCTTGATTAACTCTTTGAGGAATGTAGTCTGAGCTACACACTTAGGAACAGCTTAGGATAGGCACGCTGTTTTATTAGCAGAAGGAATATTATTCCAGGGAGGGAGACAGTTAATCCTGGAATGGTAGAAAACTTGCGATAGAACTAGTGGACCATAAAATAATTTGTTACATTCCTTTGAAGGCAGAAAGAAGGGGGAGCTGAATGCATCAGCTGAATGCTGCTTGCATAATTAACTGACTGAAACAATCCATCTTGTAGAGAAACTAGTATCTATCTTTGTTGTGGTAAGAAGTAGCAAAAAAAATTTAGGCTGATCCACAAGTTGTTGCATGCTGAATTTTGACTGATCAATCCTTACAACTCACAACAGTCTTCAGAAATAAATTTGTTTGTTCCATAAGCTTAAAACTATTTTCCTTATGCAGGCCTGGCATAACATCCTTCACCTTCCTGCACATGTTTTTGGATTAGCATAATTTCTCTCCTTCCATGGTTTTCTTTAACCATAATACAGAATTATTTGTTTCTTCCATGATTTGTTAGCTGTGGTTTACTTTACAGATATATAGATATACAGGAGAGAGAGAGATAATAATAAGCTCATTTTCATCTTTTTATTTTTGCCAAAGATCTTGTCTGGAAGGAAGCTTCTCTCATCCCATATGGGTACTTCTAATAGCACTTAAATATTACTAACTAAAGTAAGCAAAACCAATTCACTCTTATATCAGAAAGGTAGCCAAAATATTGGGTGTGTGAATGTATATGTGTATGTGCAGCATAGGTTTTTCTGTCAGCTGAGCCAATCTTAGATTACAGTTATAGGATTCTATGCTAATATGTCAAACAGTTAGTTATATTTTGCTGCAAATAACCTAAAGAGCAACAAAGAACAAATAACCTAAAGAGCAACAAAGTTATAACTTACTACAGATATATTTAAAAACTGACAAAGCATAACACATTGGGAAATGTATTCCTGCCCTCGCATTAATTTACAGATCTAAATCCCTCCGTTTTCTTTCAAATAAAAATATTTATGAGATTTCATTTCTCCATTCAGTTATATAAGTATCCAGAAAAAGGTATTTAATTATACAACTAATCTGCTGTACTAGGCTATTACAATACAAAAACATATACAATATTCCAGAAACTTGGACATGAATCTAGTTTTATTGGGAGCAGAAAATCATGAATTAATTACATAATAAATTGCTTAATTCCAAATCACTTCATCAAAGAATCATCCAGACTGATCTAACAGCCTTCCTAACCTAGCAGCTCTCCAAATGTGTTGGACTTCAACTGCCGCCAATCCCAGCAGGCATAAGAATTGCCTCTGCTGTTTGGGATTATGAGATTGGCAATGCAGAAAGCACCTAATTGGGGAAAACTGGTCTGTGCGATTGTAATGTGTATTTTTAGCTTCTTAATTAAAAGAAAATTACAATTAAAATGAGTGCTATTACTTCTTAAGTTTGTTGGAATCCTTGTATGTGAATCTATAAACCAATACCAATAAAGCATACAATACAATCACTTTATTGTGCAAAGAATATTTAATTATTATTTCCAGAACAAGTAATCAAATAAACTAAAGGACTTAATTGTTCCTTAACTATAGCACTGTTTTTTTCAAAGCAGAAGCAAATACTAAAGAGAGCTGTTATAAGAAACAACATGCTATTAACCCCCTTATAGTTGTTCGTTATAATGAACAGGTCAAATTTCCAACCTAAAATCTTGCTGGTTGAACTAAGTCTTTAGCTGCACAACTCCCAGTGACTTAAATGTAGGGATCAGTGACTGCTAACAAAATCAGTGGATTAAGATTTAAACTGCATGCTTATTTATGAAAGCAACCAGCCTGCAGAAATGCCTGGCCACAATCCAGAAATGTGCGTATGCCAGAGCAATGTAAAGAAGTTTTATTCTTCTTTTGCCCCTTCCTTGTGTTAAACTCACATTCCATGCCATATGAAAGGAAATTTGTCTTCTAGCAAATAAATAGATCAACAAAAAACAAATCTGTACATAGAACTGCTTCATAAGCATAACAGAAGCTTTCTATGTAGTATTTTTAAAAAAAATAACAGCGGGGGACTTCCTGTTTACAAAACAGGCATTATTAGAGGCCCATATGACTCTTTTTAAAAGGTGCATTGCCTTCTGCATGGTGAGAACAAACCAGATATTTGTCATGTTGTTGGAAGACAGAGAAACACAATGGTAGAAATGGAAGTTACCTGTCGGTCCTGCTGACTGTTCCACTCCTTCCTGGTCCTCTGATTCATTTTCTTCTACTGTCAGGGGAAGGTAAAAAATAAACAAGTAAGTAATAAGTAAGGTAAGTGTCTTAAAGTATCCAAAACATAGACATTTTTGTTTCACCTCTTTGTTTTTAGCTACCATTCCTTTTCATGATGAAGAAATTCTCTTGCCTGGTATAAGATTATATAAAGGGAACTAGTATTTGAACCAAATCTAGAGTCACTTTCTAAACTATTCAAAAATATTGTACATCTTAAGAAAAACCAGTCCTTGAAAAAACAATTGCCACAAACTATACCCTTCCTTGACAACTCCACCAGCCTGAGCAGCCAGCACAAGCACGAAAAACTAGTGCCTTCTTAACCCATAAATTTGGAAATGTATTACAATTTTAAAATTAATCCAAATATTACTAAATCAAAAGATGTAGAACTTTGAATATAGAACTTGTCTACTCAATGTACCACATCAGTGCAGACTTCTCATTCCAGCAACCCGCTCAATTTGTCTGAGCTACGGTCAGTTGCATTGCACTGAAGCTATTCGGATAACTGGCTGAAGCACCAGAATCATGCACCACGGCAATTTGTAAAGAACGAAAGAATTACTTTTTTTTAAGAACACATTCAAATAAACACAAAGCTTACTAATCTATATAGATAGTAGAATATTGGACCTCTCCTCCAATATTAAGGTGGAGGATTTATGCAGTAGTCACAAAGCCAAGATGGATATTTCAATTACAGGTGCACACACACATCCTTGCGCACGCGCACACACCCCCATACAAATTACCTATGCAGATGTTTTCACAAGCTGGGTATGAAATCATAAGTATTATAATAACTATAATTTACAGAGTTATTTTATAATATACTTACTTCTTGATATGATTTTTTACTGAATTGTAGTTTTATGGGAAGTAGGCATGAAAGTGAAAATAATCTATTCATATGGAAGTTATGTCAAGTATTGTGAAAAATAGTTAAGAATATTTAGGCAGACAGATCCCTCTTGGATTGCCTAGCTCCTATGAATATTGGAGTACTAGAAAGTACGTTCAGCCCATCACCACTTCAGCTATCGTATAGACATACCATTGCACACAAATTTTTGACCCTTCTATTAACATGTATTTGTTTGCATTTTATGGGCCTTATCCATAGGTTTGCCAGGTGGTAGTGAAGATAGCTGTAAACTCTCTGAAACCTATCCCCAATCTCTTCCCCTGCTTCCCTAACATCTTGTAAACAGAATGAGAAAGACAGCAGCAGCACTTTGAGAATGCTAACAGTAGGCTTTTGCAGAAGCAACTGAAATCAGTAAGCTTCAACAAAATAATAAAACGTGTATTATGCTGTTGCAATACAAGCTCTGCTTCTTACACCTGTGCCTGTAATACTTTGTTCTTCATCTGTCCTCCCTCAAAGATGCCCAAAGTACTAAAAGCCTTCCTGCCTTCAGATGAGCTTTCCAAAAAAACAGCAGCATGTTCTAATAGCAATATTTTAGATGAGAGCTATAAAGGGGATGAATGGAAGGGAAAGGCATTCTGGTCATAGTTGCAGGAGCAGAAAATAATTTATCTTACTTCATTGCAGTCAGCAACATATTCCAATATTCCAGTAATGTCAAACTCTCTGCTTTTACTTTTCACTCACTTGTAGTTCTAGGACTCAATCAATGATTTCTTCTATTTTTTTTTCTTGAGTTATGCAATTACAAAACAGGGCTAACAACTGGTATTGGTACGAGTCAGGGGAGATATTTTGCATTGGCTACTGAATTATAAGACGTTCTTATATACAGTATTAGTAATACTGATGATTCAGAATATAGTTGCAAACTATGGATTGATGTTTTGAACAAGAGGCAATGTGAATCTTAGGCTTTCAAGCTTTCATCTCCCCTTCTGTTCATCAAATGATGGAAAGGCAATGTAAAGCTTGCTCATAAAATCTGTAACAAGCATTTTTGCCATTTCATTCAGATATTGAAAATTAGTTGGGTTAAATAATGCTTAATTGACAAAACAGTTATCAATTTGGTTTGATATCAATTTGGAATTAGGTCTAATACTGTTTTTTTACTATGACTGAAAAAGAAAATCAAAGTTTAGTATATAATCATGAAGATTTAAATTCCTTCCTACTTGAAAGAGAGATGTAGAGGAGGAAAAAAAAAGAAACGTAAATGAACAATAGAGAACAATGTTTATAATCACTATGAATTATAAAAACAAGCTGAATAACTACACAGAATATAGTGTACATGTAACAAAACAAGTCAGGAATATATTTCAAATATTTAAGACATACATTTAAATTAATATATGTATTTCTAAAAATCACTGAATGTTGATGTATTTTTAATTTGAATGGCTTAAAACCAATATAAAGCTCAACATATATCAAAATTAACTAAAAAGTCAGTTCAGATGTTCTTCTGAGTGGCCATCCTGAAGAAGACAAGCATATATCACCCCATGATATTGGGAGTAAAAGCCCTTTAAAAAGCACAAACTGCAGGATGAGCTCAGCAGTCAGTCTGACAATGCCACAAATTCTTAGTAATAGTGACTGCGGTGTTAGCATCCTGCCTGCGGTGACGGATGTGAGTTCTGTAGCACCTGATAAGATCAATCAAACCTTTATACTTACTTTCTAAATTTGGTCTATGGAAACGTATGAAGCAAAATCTCAAGAACACAGCATTAGATAAAGTCAAAATATGACTGGCTGCCATCAGTAGCTGCTCTGTCAACTTCAGTATTGCTTGTTTGTGGTGAATGTTGATGTGCCTCTTAATGAACTAAAATACTTCTAACCTCCCCAAATTAATAAAGATTAAACAGAAATGCACATGCACGCAAACACAATTCAAAACATTAACAGACTGGGATATGGGCTAAAAATAATTCGAATTCCTTCTAACAAACCAATTGTACTTTTCATCAGATTTAGTGTTGCTATCTTCGGAACGTATAATTGCAAAGAGGCCCTTAAGAGAAGCATGCACAGCTCTCTCACTATGGAATAATGAGAAAGAAATGGTGTGAGGACTACTCACATCCTACAATGCTTCAGAGTACATCTATAATTTAACAAACTCAAATAACCTCTGAACTGTAGTCACTTCTCAACCAAGCCACACCAAATAACTTTAAAGAGATAGAACATGTCCTATAAACACCTCAATGAAATGCAAATATTGCAGCATAGGCCAACCACTGCTGAACGAACAGCATGTCTATTGGCGATTCCATTCACAACAGTCAGCTAACCACTGGCACCTGCTAATTAAACACACTGAACAGTCCAGAGATAATCAGGCTTTCTGGTTTGATGGATGAAGCTCTATGTCTGCCCAAAGCCAAAAACGGCTTTCAAATTGAAATTTGTTCTGCAGCATACAAGCAACAAGGAAGGAAGGTTTATAATTTGCTCTGTTTTCTTCTCCAAAGGTGAAAACTGTGTTAGTTTTCTGAAGTTTTACAACCTTCAGGCAGATCCTGTACAGATGATGACAAAGATCTATCAGTGGAACACCTTTGTGAACAGGAATATCCTGCATCATTTCACAAAATTCATTTCCCAAAATTTCACAAAATTCAATATTTGAAGAGAGTATCAAAACTTTTCACTTTTGATAGTTATTTCATGACACAATACTTGCTTCTGTGACTGTATCAAAATTAATATCCACCTGATTTGCATCATAAATATCATTAGTGGGCTTTTCAAAAGCAATGCCACGCTCATGGTTTAAGAAAGAGCAAATGCAAAATGCTGTTCCAATATTTTGCAAAATTGCCACCTCCTCTATTTTTCATACCTTACTCTATGGAACTGAAGAAATGCAGTTAAATAAAATGATAATAAAACAACATTTTAACGTTAAACAAATGTTAAGTTATGATGAGAGCATGTGCACTATTAATAACACATGCAAGTGCTGCATCATAGCTCATCTAACCTTTTCCTTTATCAGTACTTCTTTAACCTAATTGCAAAAAAAAACCCCTCAAAACATTGAGTAGGAGGCATTAGCATTAGCACAATAAAGGCATACCTCTGCGGCAAAATGTTCCAGAGCACTGGGGCAACTGCACAGAAAGCTAACTCTGGTCCAGGTCCCCCTTCCCCCACAACCTAAGGAACCCTAAGCAGCATGTTTCTTGATGATCTCAGAGGATGAGAGGAATCATTTCTAAAGAAGATGGACCTCCCAATAACCTGGCACAGCATCATGTAAGAGATACCATAGATAGTAACACCAGTATCAAGTTGGGAAACTTATAGGTAACTAGAACAGCAATGAAAGAATAGGCACAGCTCAAAAATAACTATAAACTAATTAAGTAATATATTCCCATGTAGAATTCAACATATGAGTACTGATGAGCAGCCCTTTCCCAAGTCCTGCAGATGACATCACTGAAGAGCTAATCTCTATAAGCACAGTACAAATGTCCACAGTGGGGAATATGGTTTGGATCTCAAGCTTTCTCATATGTGAGAACTGTCGAGTCATTGAGAGTCAGGTGGTATACAGGTTTAATAAATTTTTATTATTGTTGCAAAATGTTATGCTGCGGAGGCTAACCTCAACAGTGTGACTTGGAAAGGAAAGGGACATGATGAATTCTGCATAAGAATGTAATGTAACAGGCTTACTTTTGTTATTTTTTATATCAGAGATATTTCTTCCTATACACAGAAGTGGGAAACATATGGCAGACTGCAACTTTCAAAATGCCCCACTCCGTTTATTCATGCTGGCTGGGGAATTTTGGGAGTTGAAGTCCACACATCTTAAAAGCTGACACACTTGGAAAACACTGGGCTTGAAAACACAACTGGCACTTAGAATGTGAGTTAACTCTGGAGGGGACTTTTTTTCCCAGAGTCCACATGCGCCTTTTTGCCTACCTCCTCCCTGAAAACTCAGGCAGCCTACTTTTCATGATAAACTGTAGAAAGATGATGTTGTTATCCATCAGCTTTATATTCCACTTTTCTTCAAGGAGCTTGCAGTGTATGCAGTGGTTCCTCCTCCATAACAACTCTGAGATACGTTGGGCGTTGACAGATCATGACTGCTCTGAAATGACCTAGCAAACTAGGAGTGCTGGATCTCAATTATTATAGCTCCCAGAGCACTGCAAACATTCAGCAGCAAAGCCACATTCTCTTGTTACCATGATTTTTCACTTGATTGCAAGAATAAGGAGCAAAATAGGCATATTGAGCTCTAAAACATTTAACACATCTATTTTGCCCCTTAAATTCCCCAAAAGAAAAAGATCCTACCGATGTAGGTGACACCATTACATAATTAGCCACTGTCTCATCTATGGCTCTCAGAGATTTTATTTTTTAAAAAGCAGATTGTATCATCTGGTCATGATAAATAAACAATTACAATTACAATATCCACCCCTTGTGTTAAAGCAAGAAATGATTGCTGCCCAACAGATGTTTCAGTGAAAGATCAGGCTCTCTAAATTTAATCAGAGATCTATGGAACAAAATATAAAGGTCTTTGAACAAAACCAAGAAAACCTATAGAAATAAATTCATTACATGGCTTTTGTTCTACAGTCACAGATTTCATTT
Organism: Candoia aspera; assembly: GCF_035149785.1. Classification (NCBI taxonomy): domain Eukaryota; kingdom Metazoa; phylum Chordata; class Lepidosauria; order Squamata; family Candoiidae; genus Candoia; species Candoia aspera. The sequence goes on from NC_086155.1 coordinate 162,877,265, forward strand.
TTGATTACGATGCCTCTTTATATAAGGGCCAAGCTTAAAACATGTACACTTGAGACTTAAGAGAGGAAAGAATGGTGGAGAGAATCAGTGAATATAAATCTGTAAGAACACAGTAAGAAGGCACATTTACCCTTAAAGAAAATCCTTTACAGATGACAAAAGCTGTGATTTATTGCATTTATGCTATTACAAGTTATAATAAAAATAAAGGCTTTGGATAATTGAAAAAAAAAGTCTATTTTCTCTTACACAGGTGCAGGTTAATAAATTTTTAAAAGACACCTACTGTCCTGAATGACTGAGGCTCTTTTCAGCTTGTTAAACAAAGTAAGAGAAGCCACATATCCCAAAATAAACTATAAAAATAGATTGCTATTGATTCAGAAACCTTCTTAAAATGGTTTCCTTAAGGAACATGAAACAAAATAAGCTTAATACAGCAACAATAGTTACAGAGGAGACTGTAGGAGAAAAGAGTTTGACTCAAATTGTCCACGTTTCTTTGTGGTTGCATTTTGCATTTCCTATAGTTCAATAAATAGTTGTCTTATAAACTCTCCAGTCCATAAAAAATAGAAGTTCTTTGATCTTTTTACTCATTTTACATGCCTGTTCCCACTAGAATAAAACTTTTCAAGGAAAAAAAGCATTCGATCTGCATATTTGAGTAGTATCAGCAGACAAGTAATAGAGACACTAGATGTATTAACATAATCAATACACAATTTACAGAACTACCCAAACAGAACAGAAGTGGTATCTCTATGCCATTATTTTACTATCTATAAATCACTATAATTTCTGGGTGATTTTTATGCATTTTTACTGTCCTGCCTATGGATGTAAAACTTGCGAGAAATACTGACTGCCAGCTCAACTCTTCAAAGAGAAAAGGATGTATTTCAGAAATAGACCCTGGAAACATACAATCAGTCTCTCCGCTACCAGGAAATTAAATGGGAAGAGATACAATTTTGCTATTTAAATCTTATTTAATAGTGTTCTCAGTAAATGGATTCTTTAGTGTAGGATGATGAAGAGTGAAATCTGCCAGCAAATGGACCTCCTGAATGGATTTTCTTCTTCCCTTGCCGCTCCCACATGTTCTCAAAAAATGTTTGGAGGATTCTGAGCCCCCTTATTTCCTGAAACAGTTTCTAAGATGACGTGGGAGGCTGCAGGAGGAAGGAGAATCATCTCACCCTCCTTGTTTCACTGTCAGAATCGGTACAACAGAAGTCTAAGCATCACAAGGTATAAATGTGACATTACTTTTGATACATTAATTCTTTGCCAATTGTGGGTTAACCATTCACCAACTGCAGAGTTCCACTCTTGAAAACTCTTGCAGTTGGATAATTCAGAGTTGATGAAGACTTTATGAAAAATAGGGTTAGAGTCACAATTCAACCTATTAAAATCACTGAAACACTTTTCGATGAATAATAAACTAAAACAATAATATCCCAGCAAATAAACAATAAGGAATAGTAAAGAGACATAGTAAAGATACAAAAGCTAACTAACCTTTACTTGCAATAGACACTGACTAACAAATAACAAGATCTTCCTCCTGTGAGAAGAACCAGCACTTACCCCCTAACATGGAATTTTAATTTTGTGGATACTCAGATTTTGGGGGTCAAGCAAAGCAAATTTGTGCACACACACAAAAAGAAATTCCTAGAAATACTCAGACTCACGTATGATAAACTTGCATTTGGCACATCATACTCACATCTGTATCAGTTGTCCCTAACTTGGTGCCCCCCAGATGTGTTGAGACTAAAATTCCTTACACTTTAAAACTTGGTCCCAGCAGAATGGGTAAGGCAGCAGGATGGGTAAGGCGGCTTTGTAAAAAGCTATTAAGAGAGTTCGTCTAGGGATTTGGAATAAGGTGTCATCAGTATTTTAATATCACCGTGTTCTATTTATCAGCAGAGTGAGGTGAGGATATAGAGATGCTAAATTATTGTCTGAACTTACTAACGGATTGGATGAACTTAGTAATTAGTAATAAATAGAAGCTGAATCCTACTGAGATTGAGGCACTATGACTAGAGTGTGTGTGAGACATATTCTGGATAGCACTGTAATTGCCGTAAAAGACTAGCTGTATGTCCTATGATGTTCTTCAAAACTGTCACTGGATGCCAACATGCCTTGCTGACTTAGGCCACTTTATAACAACTTGAGTTGACTTGTCACCTGTAAGTCCTTTCTGATACAGCTAGACTGACTAGGATGATCTGTGTCCATAGAAGTTACTGAAGTAAGTTACTGATGGACTTGGTCTAGAAAACATTCTAGTATCTCCTAGAATTCCTGGTTTGTCTATGCAGAACCACACTAACACTTCTGAAGAAAAAACGCTGGCTGTTTATTCATTTCAAACCTTAAAGATTCTGAAGCTTATTTTTAAAATGTTAATCAGGATATGCAACCTTTTGATGGCAAGGATCACACTGTAATGGGATGGCCTGAGGGCTGCAAAGTAGGCGAGGCCACATCACACATATGGGGAGGCCCAGTTTTGTGGGATAGACTGTTTTTTTTCTTTGTTTTTTCATAGAAATTTAGGTTGGAAGGAACCTTGGTCTTCTAGTCCAACCCCCAGCAGGTGCTCTCATACCATCCCGGGGAAATGGCTGTCCAATCTTTACCTGAAAACCTCCAGTGATGCAAGACCCACAACTCCAGGAAGCAGGTTGTTCCACTGCTTAACAGCTCTCATGGTCAGATAATTCCTCCTTAATCTGAGTTAGGATTTTCCTCTGTACTGTGATATTTCTGTTTGAAGGCATACACCACAGATTTTATGTATTTTTCACCCCTGAACAGGGCCGCAACTAGGGGGGGGCAAGCGGGGCATATGCCCCAGGTGCCATGCTGGGGGGGGTGCCAAAATGAGCACTGGGGGGGACTCCAAAACGGGAACAGAATCCATGTTTGCCCCGAGTGACACAGACCCTAGTTGTGGGCCTGCCCCTGAATGCTGATGAAGTATGTCAGTCATGTTTTGTTCAGATGGAACTCCAAGAACTGCAAAAAGGGAACTTGGGAGCTGTAGGTTGCTCATCCCTACCTCAAATGATCAGGCCTCAAGTATTTTCAACAACACCTTCCATAACAACTTAATATTTACAAAAGGTGTAAGATCTTGGGTGAAGGTATATTATATCCTTTAAAAATTGTATCAATTAAGATCAGACTCAACACTCAATGTAAGATTTTCTATACACTACTCATATGCCATAACAGAAAATAATAAAATCTAAAAATAATTTGGGATTGTAATAAATTGTTATGCAATATATACTTTTTAACCAAAGACTAAAAGCAGGCAAATTAATTATACACATTTTGGTCTACAGGTAGTCCTCGTTTCGTGACAATTGGGACCAGCAACTTCATCGTTAAATGAGGCAGTCATTAAGTGAAACCACAACTGTGCTTATGATCTTACTTCAGCTTTCCTTTGCTTTATAGACCTGCAAAGATTGTAAATGAGAGGCTTGGTTGCAACGTTATTTTTTCCTCACCATAACTGTGAACGGTTGCTAAACTAGGCAGCTGCTAAATGAGGACTACCTGTATTGCACTACTGGTGCAAAATTACTTTCTAACAAATGTCTGTTCCACATTAATACATAACACACATACTCTAACAATTTGGAAGGATATAAGTCAGAAACTTGAGATTTTTGCAGTTTTTTCAGTTTTTCTTATAAGCAGAACAACTGGCAGAATCTTATAATTATGTGATAACATTGTTATCAAGTTGGATAATTTAGAAAAATCATTTGCTATGAGAAGCATCATCACATGTGAAATCCATGGACTTTGACTTGAACTGAGTTTTACTGGAGCTTCTCCAGAATCACACTGAGTTAGAGGAAGCATATGCAACAAAAGTGCCTACCTATTCTTTGGGGACCTATCAAATTGTCCACCCAGGATAAAGAAATCTCTGGGGCTAAAGCAGAATAGAATAGTGTCTATGGAGTTGTGGAAAAGTTAAATGCTGCCTTTCTCAACCGGATTCCTCAGTACTGGCTTGGTATGAAGGGAGGGGTAATCTAGAAGGCATCAGGATAAGGACGCTTACTTTAAAGAATACTATTTTCCTCATTCTTAAATCTTTATAACATCATCATATACAGATAAGGTACATCCATGTTTATTCAAAAGTATTTCCAAGTTGGATATAATCCCACTTTTTAAATTTGGGTTAATTTCCATTTGGTAAGATTTTCCAACTACATCACCTTAATTTGATAAGTTTAGTGAACTGCATTAGATTTAGCATGTTGAATCTCCAAAAAAGTCAGCTCATTCATGATGTTATTGATGTTGTGTTTTAAAGTTTGTTTTTATCCTCCTTTTGTTTTGTTTTTGTTAGCCACCCAAAGTCATGTATATGAGATGGGTGGCCATATCAATTAAATAAATAAATTACTTAATATACCCCCCCAAAAGGAGAAATATTGCAGCTAATATTTGCTGTTGTATATATAATTTCATGTCAATATCAGCTATCAAATCATCCTTTGAAAACTCCTCTAGAACAATTTCTACAAGATGACTCATTGTAAAAGATGGTCACTGCTGGCAAATGTCCACCAAATACAAAACAAAACCAAAACAGCACCCCCTGAAAATAAAGTAAAAGAGGAAAATGGAGTCCAAAGATGTTTAATTTTAACTTATTTATTTTTATCCACCTTTATTATTTTAATAAATAACTCAAGGCAGTAAACATACCTAATCCTCCTTCCTCCTCCTATTTCCCCACAACAACCCTGTGAAGTGAGATGGGCTGAGAGTGAGTGACTGGCCCAAGGTCACCCAGCTGGCTTTCATGCCTGAGGCATGAAAACTCACAGCTTCCTGGTTTCTAGCCCATTGCCTTAACCACTAGACCAAACTGGCTATAAAGCAGCAGCAGCAGCAGCAGCTAGGGACAATCATGAGACAGAATAACAAAAATGCAAGCTCTGGATGGAATTTAGAAGGGTTGTACATTATCATGATATTTTTCTAGAATGGCCATGAAGACTGGCCCTTAAGAATGCCTCATGGGCTGCAACAGAAATTAACTGCTTAAACTAAACATCATATTTTTTATGCTTTCTCTACATGTTTGTCCCCAGCTGTTTCTTTTTTGGTATCCTGGGAGCCCTTGATTTTCTTTTCTTCCCTTAGTTGTCTGTCAAACACAAGAAAGGCAATCATCATATGAACAGCATGATATAGCTGTTACTTAAACTGGATATATAAACACTGTCCAAACAATTCATCTAGAATATTGATCCCAATAATTGATAAGTCATGGAAGAAAGATTTTCAGCAAACTGAAAGCTTCAGGGGGAGGGAGCAGGCAGAATCTAAGCACTGTGTATATGTTCTATGCATTCTAAATGGTTTCCTTGTACTCCTGTACATGGTGCATAAAATAAACACAGTGTTATTATTTCCAAAAAAAGAAATAGAGAACACAACCAGGACATACAGCTGGTTATCATTCTTTAACTGTGATGGAACAAAGACAGCATTCTCCCTTTTCCATTATGTGGAAAAGATCTCCACAGTCTAGGCCTGTGCAAATCCTTTGAAAGAAGTGCTTCAGAGTGTTCAAAGTACATCATCTTCTTTCCAGTTTGTTTGGCTGCTTCTGAAGCTGCTTGTACTTCGATCTACATGCGCACATAGGCAGAAAGCTGCAAGTTCCTGGGCAAACATGTGCCTGCTTGGTTGTTGTTGTTTTTTAAGGTTATATGTATACTAGGGTTATCATATCTAGGCTCGAAAAATCCAGACAAAACAGTAGCAAAGAGTTATAATTTTATCCAACTCCCTGCTGCCATCTAGAGGCAATCTGGATTTTTCCAGCCCAGGTTTGGTAGCCCCTCTAGTATACATTTCAAAGTATTTATTTCCAAAGATTTGCACAACTCTACCATGGAAGGCTTCCCATCATTGACTCTTTCATTGTAAATTAAAATCTACTATATTCCCATGCCTTTTTTACCCAGATGTTTTAATAATTATTTTATTATTACTTTTTAAATGAAAAACTGTCATGAGTACTGATGGTGAGCAGGAGGGGGCCTCTATCCAGAGGGGAAACCGCATGCGTAGTACTGAGGAGTTAAGCGGCCATTCAAAGAGACACAGATCAGACCCGCCTTAACCTTTGGGGTTTATCTGTCTGGGTTTTTCCCACGCTTCTTCAGTTTGTTAGGATTTTCTGTCTAATGTAGCAGTAATAAAGTACTAGAGACCTATTCCTTGTCTCAGCGTGGTTCCTGGCTGTTAGAACAAAAACAGTATATAAATAATAAAATAAATAGGGAGGAAACTCTTGTTATTGTGGGAATATGCCAATTCTTCAGTGTCACTTCATCTTCTTTTACCTGTTTTTAATATTCTACACCACCCAAAGTTGGTTTGAATTGGGCAACCTTACAAATCTAACAAATTAAAATTAAATTAAATTAGTAAAGTTAATAGATAAGATCATACACCTGTATCAGCCTTTCCCAACCTAGTAGAAGTTGAAGCCCAACATAGTTGGCAATTATCAGGCTGGGGGAGGCCAAACAATTCTTACAGGTATCAATGAAAGTGTTTATCCAAACCTGTATCATGGATACATAATATAACAAAAGGAAATTGCATATTGGACACAACTTCAAATAAGTGTGTTCCCAGTTTAAGAATACATGAGTGCCTAACATTACTTTTTATTTCACTAAGCTGCTGAGTAAAAATTTCCACAAAGGAAATCAAGAATATAATTAAGTTCTCCTTTATAGTGACTGCTGAAACATGCAGATGTTCTCCAGAATAAAAAACAGTGGTTTGGTAAAATTACCCAACAATTTCACAGCAGAACTGAAGCTTTAATCCAGTTCTCCTAGATCAGTGAAAATAGGTATATTCATTAAGATTCTATGAATTTAATCAAATAGTAGAATACTTTAGCTACTGTATTTCAACAAATACAGCCTGGATTCCACCCAAATATTATACCTACCAACTATATAAGATGAAGTAGGTTCTCATTAGACTCAAAGATATTTCAAGCAACTAACTGTTTGCTTTTAACCAAACTGCAAATTAATTGATTACAATAACATTACAGTATCAATAAAGATCATATGTTGAGGTAGCTGAATGAACCATTCTCAAAGATGGAAAATAACACTTATTATTAGAAATGTTAACTACCTTAAGAAAGGTAGGAACTCTTGAGTACTAAATACAATGCTTTCATTATGCAATACTTTGCAAGAGCCAATTCAAATAAAAGTCATTTTAACTATACTCCATAAGTAGAAATAAATCAAAGGTAGGGAACATCTATACAAAGACCACCAATTAAACAATAATATATATATATATATATATACACACACACACACACCAGTTTAATATAATTATTTATTTATATAATTTACATCACATCCAACTCCATAGACTGAGCGGCTCACATAAAAATCATAAATCTCATACAAATTGTAAAGGCTGCTTCATTTGTATTAATGGCTACCGTCAAAACTCAGCCTACCTGTCAGGCTTCCTTTACTCGCCTGCCATAAAACTGCAAACACGTGTTGTCTTTCACATGTCAGCTTTGCAGCTTCACAAACAGACAGAACATTTCAGCACATTCCTTCTTGAGCTGTTACAGCCAAGGACGAGCTGCTGCTGATTAGACACCTGGACTCTAAATCACTCTAACAAACTGATGAGCTGGGAGGGGGGAATTCAGGAGTGAGAAAAAGCTTGTTTGTAAGACAGGGAGGAGGGATGAGACCAGAGGGAATGAATCACTTTGAATGCTTTGGCACCAAAACCTTATTCAAAGCTTTGCAGCTGTCCTGTGTTAATCAGGTTTTAATAAAGAACATAAGCTTCCTAATGGACTGTCTGAAGAATTTCTAAAGTTAAGATCCTGGTACTAGGACCATCACAGAAAGCCGTGAATCACCAAAAATGGCAACCTGCCCTGAGGACACTGTTCTACCTGAGGTAGCAGTACCTTCTGCGGATCCAGGGTTGTCAAGCAATCTTGGGGAGTTAACTGTACTGAATGAGTGGCAAAATGAAGAGCCCATCTCAGTGGCTGGAGGTGTCTCCTCAGCAGGAGTGAGACTTTCCCAGCCACCCATGACAGAACACCTACTGATATCCTCAGAAACGAGGATGCAACAGGAGAGAGTAGTGTTGGAGGTATCCCTTTGGGAAGAAGGAAACTTTCCCAGCAGTACTCCCACAAACATGAGGACTTATGACACCCGAGGGCGACACCACCATGATGGATTTACTGGCAGGTGAACTGATATCTAAGTCTAGAAGATTACCAGCTGAGGGAGCCTATGACATATGAGGCAAAGAGAAACCAATGGGAAGGAACCTCTTGGAGAGACCTGAGCCTAGAGAGGACTTTAATCTTCTCGTGGCATGGCTGTGGATGTTGGGAACCAGGCCTAAAAGCCAATTCTCAGAAGTGGAGTTCTGCCCAAACCCACTGATGCAAGATTCAAAAGACAAATGGTCCCGAGCGATCGGATGTGGCACAGACCCAGAGGCTAGCCAGCAGGCATCCACAGAGAGAGGGTCCCAGCCCAAATCTGAGGAGTGCATCCGAAGAGTGGAGTGGGAAATGTCAGCGATCAGAAATCACATGTCCAGTCTGCAAGGTGCATTCAAAGAGATGAGCCGACAAATGCATCAGATAGCCATGGTGGCTACTGGCCAGAACATTTCAAAAAGCCTGCAGGAAGAATATTTTTCTGACTAACAAAGCACCACCTCTTTTGGCCCCCAGCCTACAAATTACTTACCAGGACTGGGACAGAAAGCTGGTGGTAGAGGCTTAGGAATATGAAATGTGAAAGTGAAATTCGGAAGGAACCCAAAGCAGCTGGCTTGGTTCATGAATCAGGTTTGCGGATTCACGAATGGGGGAGAGACTTTCCGGATGATGAGGCTAAGATCCGGTACATGACAGCCCACTTAGAAGAGGAAGCAGCCAATTGGGCAGTGGACTTATTTGAAGCAGAAGCCCCGGAGCTGGAGGACTTCAATGAATTTATGTTTGTGCTGTGAAAGTGATTTGAGGACCTTCTAATTGCAATTCCAGCCAGAACCAGTTTGCAAACTCTCCAACAAGGGAATCGGTCGATATCAGAATATGCATCCGACTTCAAGAAGTTAGTGAGCAAAATGACTGATTGGCCAGAGTCACTGAAAATTGAGTATTTTAGAGCTGGCTTGAAATCTGAAATTCTGGAGTGGTGTTTGGCACGTGACAAGCCAAACACACTGCATGGGTGGATTTGCCTGGCTGGAGAAGTGGAAGAAACCCAAATGCAAATTGAGCTCCAGCAATGTCTTCATGCAATCGAGAACCGCACCCCACTGCTACAGCAAGTGTCGAGCGAAAAGAGACACTGCAAGAATGGGGAAGAGAAAAGGAATGCTGTGCCCGACGTGGAACTTGCCTGAGATCTGGCAAAGAAGGTCATCACATTGCTGAGTGTCCTTTGTCCAACACAGCCCCACAACAGAAACCTCCCAGCACCAAGCCCAAGTTACCAGCTAAAAAATACCCAGTGGTGGCTCCCTCGGTACTGAGCTCGTGCCAATTAAGGGGAACACTGAGATTGTGCCAGCAGAATTACGAAGTCGAAGAAAATTCGGCAGATGAAGAATTCCAGATTCAGGGAAACTGGAATTGCCTGTCCTGAATGGTACCCAAGGACAGGCAGCAATAACTCAATGGGCACCCTGATTCGATGGTGAGTGGACCATGCCCAAGCATATTAGTGGGGACTAAAATCAAATCCTTACAAACTGCTAGGGGTGCAGACTTAGTGAGATTTTTAGAGTCTGGTTTTACTCAATGTTTAATGCACCCTGCAGTAGTAATGGGACTAAGACTGAGGGTTGTCAGGCTGAAAGCCCCTGTAACTTTCACTCAACTTGATGGGTTGGACATACAGGGGGGTCCTGTGCAATTTTACACTGAAATGGTGGAGATGAGGATTGGGACTCATAAAGATACTTTGAGATTCTTAGTGGCCCCTACAGCACATCAATCTACAATACTGGGGTTAGCATGGCTGAAGCAAAGAAATCCCAAGTTGGACTGAGCCACATGGCAGTTGCAGTTCACAGATGGAGCTTACCGAGTTGGCTGGAACCTGAGCTGCCCCCAGACTTAGAAATGATGGTTGGTGTGGTGGAACTTCCAAAACCCGACCTAGTCCGTGGGGAACCCCAGATCCCACTACAGTACAGAGACCCAGCGGCAGTATTTGGAGAAGCTGAATCCAATCAGCTTCCACCCCATCAAAAATTGGACTATGCTGTTGAATTGGACCCTGGGGCTTCGCTTCCCAAACCAAACATTTATTCTATGACTCTTAAAGAGAGAGCAGCTTTACGAGAGTTCATTGATAAAAATTTGAAATGAGGTTTCATACGACCCAATTCTCCCCTAGGCATTCCTGTGCTGTTCCACACCAAGAAAGATGGATCTTTACGGCATGTACGGACTATAGGGGTCTCAATGCTATTAGTACCTGTAATAAATATCCTCTCCCTCTGATGAAAGACTTGTTGGCACACTTATCAAAAGGGAAGATTTTCACCAAGCTGGATTTGCTTGAAGCCTACTCTCAGGTATGCATAAGAGAGGGGAAACTGCTTTTAATTGCCCCTTAGGGGCTCTGAGTACCTCGTGATGCTGTTTGGATGGGGGGGCAGGTGTTTCATGCAATTAATGAATGAGGTTCTCCATGATTTTCTATGCAAAGGGGTGCTCGTGTATCTCGATATCTTAATCTATAGCGAAAACATGGCTGACCATTAAAATTGGACAGGGAGGTTTTAAAGAGACTGTTAAAAGCTCAGCTCTACGCTAAACTGTCTAAATGTGAATTCCATAAACAACAGTTGGACTACTTGGGGTATAGAATATCCAGTAAAGGCATAGAGATGGACCCAGCCAAGGTACGGGACATTTTAGCCTGGCAAGCACCCAAAACAAGAAGGCAGTTACAAAGTTTCCTCGGGTTCGCCAATTTTTATCAGCAATTTATCCCAAATTTTGCCTAAACTGCTCTGCCCTTGACAGATTTCTTAAAAACTAAAGGGAAAGGGAACAAAAAGAAAGGTAAGAAGCCTGGGGCTGTGCTCAATTGGACTGCAGAATGCTAACAAGCTTTTGACTGTCTCAAAGCCCTGTTTACAGAAGAGCCCATTTTAAAACATCCTGACCCATCCTTTGCCCTAGTCATCCAAGCTGACGCTTCTGACGTGGCAATTGGTTGTGTTTTATTGCAAAAGGACACTCATGGCACATTATGCCCCTGTGCATACATTTAACGCAAGTTCACTGACACTGAGAGACGCTGGCATGTCTGGGAAAAGGAAGCCTTTGCTGTCCATTACACACTCTTAACTTGGCACTACTTCTTAGAAGGAGCCCCTCATCCATTTGAAGTTTGGACAGATCATAAAAATCTCCAAGCACTCCAATCTCCCAGGAAATTGAATCCCAAACACGTCCGCTGGGCGCAATTTTTAAGCCACTTCAATTGTACATTAAATACCTTTCAGGGGAAAAAAATTTCTTGGCAGATGCCTCATCCTGCCAACCCCAGCAAAACGGTGAAAGGGAGGAGATTGTGGACTCCGTCATTCCCTCCTCGCTGGGACTGGTTGCTGTGACTAGAAGCGCCAAACCTGATTCCATGCCTACTCCATCCACTGACTTGCAACAGGAGCTGCTTGTTGCTCAGCAACAAGATACGTGGCTGGCACAAAACAAAACTACTCTCACAGAGCACAACAGAATTTGGTGGCTCGGAGCCCAGATTTATGTGCCTGAAATTCTACGCAAGAAAATTCTACGGTGCTGTCATGATTCCAAACCTGCTGGACATTTTGACTTTGTAAAGACTTTACATTTAATTCACAGGCAATTTTGGTGGCCGGCTCTCAGAAAGACATGCAGGGTTATATTTCCACCTGTCCAACTTGTGCTGCTTCCAAACATAAAGTAGGAATTACTGCAAAATGTAGCTAGTCCTACCCGGTCTTGGGATCAAATTGCCATGGATTTCACTGTTGAACTACCTGAGAGCAAGAAGAAAACTGATATCTGCATGGTAACTGATTTATTTTCCAGACAAGCACATTTCATACCCTGCTTGGGGTTGCCCAGTGCCCCAGCTGGCCAGACTTTTCCTACAACACATCTATCAACTACATGGGATCCCCTCACGTTTCATTTCCAATCGCGGCCCCCAGTTCACCTCCAAATTTTTGGAAAACTTTCCTTAAGCTCATAGGGGTGGAGCTAAGCTCTGCCTTTCATCCACAGACAGACGGATCAACAGAACGTCTGACTACTGTGCTGGAAAAGTATCTCCAATGCTATCTCAGTTACCAACAAGATGATTGGGCGGACCTACTACCTTTTGCTGAGGTTGCTTATAATAACTCTATCCACCACAGTACTGGATTTTCCCCATTTCGGATTGTTGTATATGGACAGGACTTTGTTCCTATTCCAGAATTGCCTCAAAATATGAACAAACCTCTCATGGCTGATGACCGGATTAAACAAATCCACAGTAATTGGCCTGTGATGCTCCAAACCTTACAGGATGCTAAAGACACTTATAAAAAGTTTGCAGATCACAAATGAGCACCAGATTGGGACCTATCTGTCAGACAAAAAGTCTACCTTTCCACAAAACACCTAAAATCCACATAACCCACTAAGAAACTAAGTCCTAAGTTCATCGGGCCATTCCCTATTACCAAAGTCATTAATCTGGTCACTGTGCAATTACAACTTCCTAAGAACATGCAATGCATTCATCCTGTTTTTCACTGCAGCCTTCTCAAACCTTTCCATGATTCGGATCTGTGGCATCCTAACCCAACTCCTCTGAATCCCATCATGATTTATGGAGAACAACATTTTGAAGTTCAAACCATCTTGGATTCTCGCAGACACTGGGGCCACCTACAGTACCTCATTCAGTGACAGCGAATAGGTGAACAGTCACCACGTTTGAGCACCTGACTTGCTTCGTGCATTCCATGCCCGCTTTCCCAATAAACCTAAATAACTTTTCACATGTTCTTTCTGTTCTACTTTGTAGGACTGACAGTCTTCATTTCTTCCTGCTGGGGCAATTTCTTTCTTCTAGGAGGGCGGCATGTCAGGCTCCCTTTGTTTGCCTGCCATAAAACTGCAAACACATGTCAGCTTTCACGTATCAGCTTTGCAGCTTCACAAACAGACAGAATGTTTCAGCACATTTCTTCTTGAGCCGTTACAGCCAAGAACGAGCCGCTGCTGATTAGACACCTGGATTCTAATTCACTCTAATGAACTAACGAGCTGGGAGGGGGGAATTCAGGAGTGAGAAAGAGCTTGTTTGTAAGACAGGGAGGAGGGATGAGATCAGAGAGAATGAATTACTTTGAATGCTTTGGCGCCAAAACCTTATTCAGAGCTTTGCAGCTGTCCTGTGTTAATCGGATTTTAATAAAGAATTCTTTAAGCTTCCTAATGGACTGTCTGAAGAATTTCTAAAGTTAAGACCCTGGTACTGGGACCATCACACTAGCACAACTTCCAAGCAAAATGTATCATAGCCCAATGAGCCTATTTTGGCAATTTCACTGGCCTTCAAGCCATTGTCAGCCAAGTAAAAGATGAACTAAATGGTCCACTCAGTATGTGCAGAATGGTAGGACTCAAACTGCATGTACCTGAATTAAATGTAAAATGAGAGTGACAAATACTATTAGGCAGCCATGGATTATTTAGAAGGAATACTTATTTAAGATGCTAATTAATATGAGCAGAATTAGTATGAAACATTTAGATACTTTTGTTAGAATTAGAAGCCACTCTCTTGGAGAAGAAAAGGATTCTCTTCTTTATGAAATATTACCTTAAATAACCATATTTAGCCTCTGGTAAATTTAATGAACTGATTGATTGACTGATTAATTTAAATAGTGAATATCAAAGTCTCTCAGGTTTACAATAAAAAACAATTAAAAAACAAACAAAATTAATAATTAAAATCAACAGTTAAAATCTGTACAAAAAGATTTGTAAGGAACTTTTAAAAAATGCCTCAGGAAGGAAATTCCAAGGAACTGAGGCTGAAAGAAAGAAGATGACTTGATCCTGACTGCCACCAGATAAGCTCACAGGAACTGCAGGCAAGCCTCCTCAGATGTTCATGTACAAAAATACATTCTCTCATGGACCTAATAGCATGGACCTAAGCGATACAGAGCTTTATAGGTAATGACCACCACTTTGCATTTTGCCCCAAACAAACTGGCCTTCAATTCATTGCTTAAAGCACAGGTATTTTTGTTCTTTCTGTTGTGCCTGAGACCAATCTAGCTGCCAAGTTGTATACTAACTAATGTTTCCAGACTAGATACAAAGACAACCCCATGAAGAGCACATTACTAAAATCAAGACCAGAGATAACCAGGGCATGCAGAAAGGAACACAACTGGTATATCAGCAGAAGCTAATAAAGATGTTTCTGGCCTTCAACCCACTTTGGGAAACAAAGAGAGATTTTGGTCCAGAAGCACTCCCACACTGTTTATCTGCTCCTTCTGGGGCATTGCAATCTCATTCAGAGCAGGCAAATCTATCAGGTCTCTGGAATTATGGCCCCTCACAATGAGTAGTTCTGTCTTGTCTTGATTCAGTTTCAATTTATTATTCCCCATGTAGCCCACTACTATCTGGAAGCAGGCATTCAGGGAAACCATATCATTTACTGAACATGTCACAGAGAAATAGATTTGGCTGTCTTCAGCATACTGATATCAACCAGTTCCAAATTTCCTCATGATCTCCCCCAGTGGCTTTATGTAGATACTGAAAAGCACTGGAAACAGAATAGAGCCCTAAGGGGAAAAATATAATAGCTCCCATTTCGAAGAGCAACTGTCTCCAAGCGATACCATTTGCAGTCTACCTGAGAGGCAGGAATGGAACCACTGTAAAGCTGTGCTTCCTATTCCCAAATATCTCAGGCAATCCAGAAGGACACCATGGCTGATATTATTGAAAGCTGCCAAGAAGTTAAGGGAAACCAACAGAGTCACACTCCTTCTGTCAATCAGCAAAGATGATCAATTAGACCAACCAAGGCAGCCTCAACCTGTATCCTAAAGCCAGTTTGAAAAGAATCAGCATCATCTGTTTCTGCCTGAAGTTGAAAAGCCAGCATTCTCAATCACCTTACCGAACCATGGATGGTTAAAAATTGGCGTATAGTTGTCCCTCTCTGAGGGACCCAGAACAGGGTTATTAAGAAAGGGTCTAATAATTGCCTCCTTTAAAAAAGAGGAATCCTGATTCCCATAAGAGATGCATTTTATTGTTAACTAAGGGGTCTCTAACAACTTCCCAGCTACAACTTACCAACTAATTTGGATAATAATTTAGAGAAAAGGTATTGTAACAATACCTCTGTAATAGACCTCTGGGAGTAGAAGGTAGGATATGATTCATATCCCTCACAACTTAAAACAACTCAGCAGGCCATGAGCTTGGGAATGAAGAATACAGAAAAAAACCTAGGTTTTTTGCTATCTTGGTTTATTTTATGCTGTATTTTATCAGAGTCAAGTCCAGCATTCATCTAGCCATCTACCTCACTGTTTTACCACCTGCAGTTCATCAGTTGTGAAAAAAGGGCACTTAGGAACAAATATGCTGATTGCCCTAACAAACTCCTTATTCTATCAATATCAAGAAATCACTGGTGTAGCCAACCCCAAAACATTTCAAGTCCTCTTTGAATCCAACTAACCAGATAAAGGTCTACTAATGACAATATGGAAACCTGTCTCCACTCAAGTGACACCTTCATGCTCAGAACAAAATACCAAATGAAGCATTGGTTCTGCAACAATTGGAATACTCTCATAGTTGTCTTGGCTGCTGTCATGGGGGGCTCAGAGTCCATGGGGGGTTCAGAGTCAGATGACAAGGACGGGTGGCCAGCCTCTGACGCAGAGTTGGAGGGCGAGCAGACAGCTCTAGATAAACGGCCGCCTGAGCAATCAGAGGCGGCGGGACTGGTCAGTGAGCAGCAGGCACAGGTGCTGCTGATTAGTGAGGACAAAGACTCAGAGCTGCCGCCCCCTCCCAGTGCTCGAAAAAGGAGAGCGGAAAGGAGGGAGGAACAGCAGAGGTCGGCTGTCCCAGCCCAATCACACACAGTAGTGTTTTAGGATAGGCAATCATTACACCGTCTGCTTACCAGACTCCATGTGCCTTGACACCTGATCACCTTGTGACCTGACTCTTGACTCTTGGACTCACTTGACTAATCTTGTTTTGAACATGAAACTCCCTTAAGGCAAGCTTGTGGGACTTTTGGGGCTTGTTTCTATAGAATGCGTGCATTTGTGCTCTCACTTCTTTGTCACCTGTTCATTACCTCACCATTTTTTCAATAAAGTTTACCTCACAAGCTTACCTCACAAGTTTCTCAGTAAAGTTTTACAACTGCCTCCCTGGTCTACTGCGTGTGATTGGGCTGGGACAGGACAGCTGCTATGAGACACTCCAGCCCATAAGTAGACACTGAAAATTCCCAACCAGCCTCAGGATCTCTAATACAAACACCATGATGAACTCAGAGATTCCCTATAGTGATGTGCTAACAGAATCTTCAGTGTTTCCCTAGTATAAGCACTGAGATATACTAAGTATGATCAGTCTTTCACAGATATCTGGGCAAGGGTAAAACTTTCTTATACTGTGTATCAAGGTCACACTACTCCCTGCCTACTTCCTCTGGCTTGCTCTATTACAAGAATACATGGCCAGGAGAAGCTTGGCGCATACCAGCCAGCTGTACCTCTCAACCAGTCTGTATTACACAAAGCAAAAGCCTCTCAATTCACAATCAAATCACAATGATTTCTTTTATTCTGAACCAACCTGGCAGAAAGCAAGACCAGATTTTCTGTGTAGCTGGAGCCATTCTCAAGACCAGAGAACTAACAAGGCTGCCAGAAGAACAGATAGCTTTTAATGTCTTGTCTCCCCTTCCCTACAATGACCAGCCAAACTGCCAGTGCCAACTCTTCTATTTCCCATCACTACTATGTTTGCTGCCCCACATTCCACAGATGCAAATTCTGTTCCTTCCCCAACAGAAACTTTATTGGATCAATTAAATACTTCAATATGATAACATATAGAGAGACTTATAGACACATACACATAGGAACTCTTCAGCCCATTGTCAAAGTACGAAACCATCACCTTACAACCCACCAGGAAGACTAAATATATAGCCTGAAGTGGCCACCAAGCTCTCACTTCAGCTACCATTTCAGCCACCATTTCCCAGCCCTCTACCTCTTCCCAGAAGGTCAAGTGAGGTCAAGAGCAATCCCAATCACTCTTCACATAAAACCCAGACATATATTATATACAGTACCTATGGAGTATGGCCCTCACTCTTGTGTCACTCTTGAAGTGGATCCTCTGAAGGAGCAAACCCTTTGGTGTCTCTGCTGCTGGGGGGACTGCCAGTCCAGGCCACCTAGTTAGCATCCAATGCAGCTCTCCTCAAAGAAAAAGGAAATGGCAAGATACTAAACAGTCCGAGGGAAGAAGGAATTCTCAGCAGGGCCTTCACTTCTATGCCAAACAGATTGCAATCCAAAAGCAGGGAATAGATGAAAAAGTCCCAGAATAATTTCTCTTATCTGTTCCTCTGGCATTTCCTGCTGATGTTATTGTGTAACTAACATTAACTATGGTATATGCCTTATATGGGTGAGTCCAGATCCTGTTACTTGAAAAAAGCAATGGTTTAGTATGCTGTCTGAATTCAGCCACAGAACTGTACATTGATTGAATGCGCACATATCTATCATCCAATGATTCTTGTATGTGGATCAAGGATTCTAGTTTACATATTGATAAGCAGTAGTTATATATAATTTGACCTTGATCAATCTTTATAAAAGGGTGTAATTTGTATATATATACTTTACATGAGTGTACTGCTTGATAACACACAAGAGTCGCAGCAAAGGACATACTGACCAGTCTCATACATCAAATTAGTGTTTTACTATAGTTTATTTCTCTGCAATGATCGCAAGGAAGATACAAAAGTTTATTTCTTTGCAATGGCCACAAGGAAGATAAGAAAGCAGATGTTGACAAATAGTACTGTTAATTCTAGAGGGGATGTATTTAACTGATACGGATTGTTGTAATTTTATATGAATTTTGCTAAAAACTATGGTTGCAAATAAATGTAAATTTACTATAGTTTATTAAACTATATTGTACAGACATAATGTACAAAGAGTTGACACTTACAGCATGAAAGGCTACATTCAACATGGATAGACTTCTGCTCCACCAATGGAACTTTCCCTTGTCGTTCTCCCACTTTACAAGTCTAGTGAATCTCTTTCTCCACATTATACACTTTGAACAGTTTACCTGGCTCTCTATTCCATTCTTCTCATAGGTATTTAGATGGTTAAAACCTTTGAGAAGAATAGGTTAATCTTAATTAATTGATCTTTGATACATTTTGAATACATTCATTTTTGCAGCAATTATTTTTGGATAGCCGAGAACTTGAAAAAACTTGCCAATTAATTTGAAGATATTAATTTTAAAAGGATAAAACTATTTATCAGCAGGAAAAAGCAGGCATTTATGATAAGGTAGATAAAATAAACATTTATCTACCTCTAAATCCTAAAAAACATCTTGAAAGGGCCTGTTCCCAGCTGTCACCTGTCTCACTTGGGAAGCTTAACAATTCACAAAGATCTCTGGACCAACAGCTTGAGAAGCAACATGGAACTCTGTTCTTATATATGATAACAGCAGCAAGACTATAGTACACTCAAAGATGGAAGGATGCACAAATTCCCTCAATGGAGGACTGGACGATTAAGTTAACAGAACTTACACAAATGGCTAAACTGACAGCATTGATAAAAGAAAATACTGTAACTGGATTTGTTTCTATTTGGAAGCCACTTTTGGACTATTTGCTTGTAATGGAAAAAAATGAAGTTCTGATTTTGCGTTTTGATGATTAAATGATTTTAGAGAAATAATGTTATTAAATGTTTAATTAATAGCAAGAGATTAACTTTTATGTGCTTTTATATCTGTGTTGAAGAAGGTCGGAATCACCTATGTTTTTCTGTCTATTCTTGCACTGTTTTAGTTTCCCTTGTTTCTTTTTTAGACTTGTATTCTATCTGTTCTATATTCTGTATTTTGTGTTTTAATTATATTTTGAAAGTTAATAAAGCTCTGTAAAAAAAAAATTCACAAAGATCTCATGACTGGATGTACATATGGGGGAATTTTCTCATATGTCATTATTTGAGAAGAATTGGGACAACTTCATGAAGGATAAAGTTATCAAAGGCTACTGGTTATGCGGATTAGTTACTAGTGATTGGACCAGAAGAGGTACTGTGGAACAAAAATGGAAGAAAGCCATCACTCCCCTGTTCTCTTTCCAGAAGGCTAGTCTTCTTAGTTATTTTTTCTTTGATCCTTTTTTTTAATAATTATGCTTTAGTCTACTGCTTCACTGTCTTTCTTTTCAACCTTTAATACATATACACATTTCCTGACCCGTCCTGTTCATGAAACTCAACCCATTCAAACCTTCAGCACAAATACAAATTAATCAATTTATTCATTAAAAAAAATCAAATAACAACTAGCAGCATTTCAAATCTTAGTATCTAAATAAATGGAAAATATAATGTACAAATAATAGGTAATAACATATGAACTATATTTAATGAAGTGCAAATATGCATAATGACAAGATTTGCTGTAAACCGTACAGAGTCCCTCCGTTCAGAGGAGATGGGCAGTGACAAATTTGATAATAAATATAAATAAGATATAATAAAATGTGAATGAAGAGTCCACAGTAACCAGCCAAATGAACCGTAATACCAAAGTAACATTATTTAATTGCTATATAAATTATTGCCCAATAGGATGATGGGGAGCCATCCAATTTTATTGGGTCTTGATCATGAGAAAATAATAAAATTCAGAGCAACCTTCCCTTACCTGCTGCCCTGCAGACTATAAGCCCCATGGTTTACAACACCTGAAAGGCATTAACTTGTTTACAACTGCTACAGAAGAATCCTGGGGCATATATTTCACTTGAAGGAGCTGTCTTCTCTGTAGTTTGTGGGTGTTGAAGTTACGAAGTATTAAGAGAATATGAAATGGGTACTATCAGGCAACCAACTCTCATTTCCATCACAGAACTTTAAATTTCATTCAGAAATAAATGCTTAAACTCCCCTTGACTTTTTCATTTGGGGAAGCACCTTGACTACCATCTTGCATCTAATTTGTTCATTCTTACTTAGCCTAATAAAATTTGTAATTTTTTGCAGTACTCGTAAAGGATGTTTGAGAAGTAATTTTTGGAAAGACTCATCACACTAATTATCCTCGGCTTCTGTTTGAGGAGAATGTTGTTTCCAACAATGAATGATCAAACATTTTAAAACCAAGATGCGTATTTGCCTATCTCACAAACCATCAGGACTTCCTAAGTCTTGTTAATATCCACTAAGCCATTGACTTGATTCATATCCCATCTATGCTGAGAACAGGAACAAACATGAATACTGCAAATGATGGGCTGAGGTGGTAGACAGAATATAAGCAGAAATGCTGCACGTGGGGAGACGTAATGCAGTAGATTGAACTCCAACTCCCATCAGCCCTAAGCAGCATGCATAACAAGATCTACATGTTTCTCATTTCTCATCTGAAAGAATCAAACAGAAGGGGAGGTAGAAGTCACCCAAGACTCCTAGAGATCACTGCCAGCTAGTTTGGAAATACTGGAAGCAGGTTAATAGTCTCAGCTGGTATAAGTTTGCTTTTTATCAATTTGTATTGTTAAAAATAAATGAAATTATCTCTAATCTTAAATTAACTGGTCTCCTCCTTTTTAACAATGGAAAATAAGTCGGTGCTTTAGAACTTTTAAAGTTCTCTGTGTGTGATCTACTCAGTAGCACCAGCCTAACTATTAATAAGAGTAAGACAGCCTGCTGCAGGCAAAGATTTTAAGAATAGTGTTTAAGAAAAAACCCTGACAATTACTGAAATGTGTGTCTGTGTGCATGTATTTATACTACCCAGTCAGTAGCATAATTTGGATTATATGCATCAATCCAAAAAGGCTTGAACTATTTAAACATGAAATAACTATCTTTTCTATAAAACATAGTAAAGCTAAACAAAAATGCAGGTGAATATGTTTAACAAGAAAGATACTCCCCAAATTTAGATCAAGTCCTTTATTTTGTTTTTCCTTGTTTATTTGTTACAACATAATCCCCAGGCATATGGCTAACCATTGCTTGATCATTATTCTAGCTGAAAGTAAAGCTACTGAAGTTTAGGATTCACATCTTACAGGGTCTCTTTCATCTCTAATAATTACTAAACTAGCATAATTACTCAGTGTTGCAGTGAAATTTGATGCATACTAAGCACCCATACTTGCCTAAAATTAAAGAGAGATATCGTTCTAGCATTTGTTAAGCCTACAACTGTACCCCATATTTCTAAGGTCTGAATTTTCTTTTAAACTTCTTCATTCTTGTTGGCACAGACTATTCATAAAACCTCTCTCCCACTATTTATTTACGATGAGGGAAGTTAAAATTACAATCCTTGTATTTCAGCTCTTTATACTAACCATATTGGTAAGTACATTTAAATGCTACATACACACATTTTCAACACAAAACAGGAACAAATAAGGCATCCATAATTCTTGCTAAGCTCCTGGTAGCCCTGAAGGCAAAAAAATGAAACACAAGCCCACATTTTCTTTCCAATGGGACCGATGCTGATCTCTGACAAACAGGTACCAAAAAAATCCAAGCGCATGTGAGAAATCACACATTGAATCTTATATAACTCTTTTAGAGTATTCATAGTTTCAGAATTCCATTCCAATATATAATAATATATACTGAAAAATACTCAATCCAAAAATATAAGAAACCTGATAGTTTCTTAATTTTCCCATTTACAGTTATTGGCACATTCATATTGCCAGTATTAACTTTGTAACTTGTCAAAACACAAAGATGCCATAAATTTGAGTACTACAACATGACATTTGCACTGAAGAAATGGAACTTACTAAAATGTAAAATTTTACTTCTCACAATCCAAGAACTAATTGAAACTACAAATCTATGCAAAGAGTTCTAGCTCAACATTGCAAATCTGTACTTACTTTCTATATATCCAAACTGATAAATTCAGCAACAATTAGATGGCAATTTAAAATTTAACAGTAAGATATCTGTATAACTTTGGTCTTAGGGAAACATATATTCACCTCATAATTGTGTAGATGTATATATAGTGTTCTTCAACAAAACAACAACATAAAGAATTAGGTCCTGCTAATACCTTTGCTTTGGCACTTTATTTCTGAAGCTGGGATGGGGATTTGCCCAAAAAAATGCCTTTAACTAGAGGAAATATGACAAAGGAATGGACTGGTATATTGGCAAAGCAGCACAGGAGTTGAAACCATACTGAACCTAATGGCATTGGATAGAAAACCAGTGCATGTTAACTATATCAACAACCATCACAATCACCAAAAATGGCAAAATGTGGCAGATTCATCCTTGAACACTGCTAAAAGCAAATGCAATTCTGGCTTGTAGGAAAAGGATAAGGAATAACTCACACAAAATGTGCATTTTAACTAGCATGAAGCCAACACATACAATATCTCAGTGGTCATATATCCCATTTAGATATCCTGATCCAAGGTAAATCATACTAGTGGTACCAGCTTCTAAATCTATAATAAAAAACAAATAATTAAGGAAAGATCACACTGGATGATGGAGCTTTACTTTGGAAAAGCTCCTATTTTATACTAGCGTATTCTAACTATCATATTCAACACTATCAAACTTCCTCGTTAGCAAACAGCAATTATAATAGCTAAGTAGATACACAGCATTCTATATATTATTGCAGTTTGATATAGCTTTAGGATCAAGCAGTAGCACCAATAATTTCAGACATATATATGTATGTCAAAATATAATATTCTATTTTGACATAACGGAATATGAATGCACACACACACACACATATAATCCATTATGTCAAAATAGTGTAACTTGTGCTTTATGAAGAAAATGTAAACAAGTAACCAAAAAGAATAAAAATTGCCTGAATTCTAAGGATATTATAAACTTCTGATGTTGTTCTTTCCATCTAGTTTCATGTTAAATATTTTCAACTTTACCTACAGTCTTAGACCAAATCAAGGTAGCAATCTTCTTACAAAGAGTCATTTCTGATTTATAGGCCAAGTGAAATTTTATTAATTATTCTTCCATCCCTTTTAAGACTGTAATTCTACAGTGCTTTGAAATTGGTCATTTTCAGGAAAAAAAAAATTAGAACAAGAGCAACAAAACTGGAAGACATTGAAAGCATGCTACAGGAATACTACTAATAATTACTATTTTGTCAAAGAAATTATGTAATGCTATAAATTACAAAATCTAATGACTTCTAATCTGCTGTCTGTGTAAAGGCTGAAAAAGGAAAAACATTTAACATGAAGAAAGATGGAATACTCATTGAATGCCATTTACTCTGTGAGGCACTGTTGCTAAATTACAATTCTCAATATTGCACCAACATCTGTGCTTTTCTATGCAAACATATTTTAGCTCTCTAAAATGTGACAGAGGTGATGTGTTGATATACATATCTGAAATTGTAAATCAGATATATATTTTTCTACATTCCTAACCATTTAGGAAGTTAAGAAAATATAGCCATCATATCAGAAAGTTAATTTCAAAGCATTTTAGGACTTTACTATGGATCATTATAATCATTTCAGAATACTTCATCATGTTAAGCATAGTCTAGTGGTAAAAATTCAGTTTCTTCTGCTGAAAATCATAAAAATCTACAAATGAAAGCTGTAATCCTATACACACTTACCTGGATGAAAGTCATATTGAAATCAGTGGATCTTACTTCAGAATAGGTACATAAAGGAATTTAATGCTATGAACATGTGTCTGGGTCAACACAATGAAAATACATTGTAAGGGGGAAAATATTTCAATAATATGAAAATTTCCTTAAAATTGTCTGTCTTATGGCTAATTTAATGCTCATAATTTCCTCCATGATTGTTGTGATATATTGAATACACTTTGAGGTAGTTAGAAGTTTATAAATATATTTAGGTGGTCACCCTGGATGTATTTACTTGGAGGATACACTTCTTTACAGGTAAATTTTGCTGAATCAATGCGATTTACATTCAAAGAACATGTTTAACAACCAACATCCAGAATTGTACTTATAGTGAAGTACTACAATGGTACTGAATAATTCCTCTATCTCATATAGAATACCATTTCCACCCAGCAGGAAGACAATAATTGGGTATCTCACAGAAAATACTAATTTTCTATTTTAAAAAAGATACGTTAACAATCAAAAACCGAAAAAAGAAAAATAGTATTAGAGGCCATAGAATATGCCAAATTACAAAACCATCACCATTCTTTCCAACAGCCTATGTAAAGATATGACATGTTTTATCTCCCTTTCCTCTGTTGCTTAGGAAAATGTAGCAATGATTTTGTACATGCACAAAGGCCTATCTTGACCTTTTGATGCTGTGAATATACGTAGTATATAAGTGACAGCTCAGTTTGTTCATTCTTTATTAAAAACCTAGTTTGAAGGAGACAACTTTTAAACAGTGAGATTGCAAGCTAGCTTTTCTTCAGATAAATACACTGTACAGCATATTTCCCCTTTCTAGTCAGGGGGAAGAAAACAAAACTCAATCTTGTCAAATGTCATGTCATATAGAGTATACAAAAGCAACCTGTAGATACTGGTCTTCGAAACTCAAAATAAATATTATGCTTTAAACACTTGTAACTGAATTTATTGAAACAGTTTCTCATCACTACCTGAATACACTTGCACAATTTATTAGCATTCTCATCTAATATTTATGGTGGCCATAATTTTCAACTGGAGATTTTACTTCACAGGCAAGATTTTCATTAAAAAAAACTGAGCAAACTAAATTACACTTGTAATGAAAGCCGTTAATTAAGATTTTGAAGCACATGTTCAGAAGCCAACTTTCAAATCAAAAGCACAGAAATGATCAATGGTACAAAAATAAACTACATTTGAAATCTTTTCTTCTCTTATAGGACCATAACAAAGTGATCAGCAATCCTCAAGGTGTTTATTCCATAATAATGTTATGGAATTATTAGATAATGTTCCCATTTAAAAAAAAATACTGCATATTACTACTTTTCTCCAAATACTTTTTCAGCAAAGGGGAGGCAGTGTAGACTTAATTCCTACTTAGTAGAGTAGGTTTGTTGATTCACTGTCAACACTCACAGATTTAGGAGAGCTTTTAAAATATATCTTGGCCCTGAAAGTTTGCAACTGCATTTTTAATCAACAGTTCCTGCTTATCTTTAAATGATTTGTGCATTCATCATTTTAGAGAAAGAAAAAAAACTAAGGCTGCAATCCTAAACAGACACAGATACAACTAACATTTAAAAAGAAAGAACTGCTACAGTTAAGCAATAAACTGTTTTAACTGGACTATGCCAAATATTTATTCTTCTTCATAAATACACTACTTAATGAAAAAAATGAATGATTTTTTAAAAGCAGCAATAGCAGAATATGTGAACTTTGGAACAACTTCAACATGCCAACTTTTATTTTCCTTCAAATAATACCAAGAAGTTTTAAATCAACTTAATTGTGGTGGTGGGGAGGATGGGTAAAATAAAGCTGCCTAGAGAAAAGATTTGTAGAAATAACTTACATAGCAACGTTCTAAATATTGCATCAGTTATGATATTATCAGATGGCATTAGCATGTATTATGACTAATGAACAGAGTAATGTCTTGGAATGTGTAAGTGCTGCATTTAAATAATTGTTTAGGTCAATACTTACTGTCAATGACAGCACTTCTGACACTGGGATGCTGGTCTTTGCTCATGTACTATAGGTACAGATCAAAGACTGTTTTATACATTCACACAGAAAATGGAACCTAAATATTAATTTAATTTTATATTTTTGTTCACATTAACAACTTTAGGAAAATAAAATTCATAGCTCCAATGATGGAGGGGGTTTTTTTTCAGGCCAGTTTCTTTTAACATCTTCCCACAAATATAATCAGTTTTATTGGCCATAAAATCCTGAAGGCATATAAATTATTCCTCTTTAGAGAAGCTATTGGAAATAAACATATGCACAATCAACACAACTCTCATTGTAAAGTAATTTTAAAAGACAGCTGAAGAACATCAAATTTGTTCCTCAAAGCTGTCAGACTAAAGCATACTTGAACTATGTAATCTTCAGTCAATGAAAATTATACAGAGATCAAATGAATGCAAGGTTGCAAATTGTGTATACACTACTGGAGAGGTTTAGAGGGCTGGCTTAAAAAGATCATGGTCAATAGAACTTCCTTCAGCTTTAGATCAGTCCCCAATAGATAACTTTGGTAGAGTTTTTATTCCATCCAAAGGTATCCCCATTGTACTAGACTGAATGTTTAAACAGACTGCCCATTAAAAATCATTCCTATCAATTTATTATTTTAACCTCAGTCAGGCAAATCCTGACAGAGATTGCTATATAAAATCAGGATTAACACTTTAAATTTGCTATTAATTTGGTTGCATCCCAAACTTATTCAGGAGTCTTGGGTTCGTAATCCAACTTTCCCAAACTTCAAACAGTGTCTTTCCATCCTCTGTGTCTCATTAGGACACGTGAAACATTATCACTAGCTCTCATTTAATTACAAATCTCCCTCTATCCAGCCAGGACCAGAGTTAAGACAATAACTGGCTCTTTGTTAACCTATAGTATATGATTAACTCCAACAGCAGAAACAGCAACTTTTCTTTCCCCAGTGCAAGATATGCATAAACCAGGCTGTTCTCCCTCTAAAATGGAAAATTGGGGACTACAGCAGAAGAGTCAGTCTTGGAAGACAAGCAAACTATCTGCATCATGATGAGGTTCAATATGAATTGGACAGCGATGGTCAGAGAGGGAAAGCAGGAGGACAGGAAGAAAAATCAAAACCGGAAAGATCAATCAGAGCATTTGCAAAATACACAGAGGGAAATCTGAGAGGCAGACTGCAGACTTCTGCTGGCAGTGTCCACCGGAGGGAAAGGCGACAGTGTCCTAGATGGAGTAGTGAAGAGTGACTGTGGGAGGCCAGTTTGTCAAGACCTCTGGGCCAAAAGAGGGAGGCAGAGCAGACCGAATCTCCCCAGGACATTCCTGTGGGCCGCCACATTCTCACAAGCCACCCTTTGTCCTCCCTTCAGGGCTTTTGCTGATTCCTGTATGTTAAATTCTTTTAATCCAAGGCTCCTGCTCATTTTGCATTTCTCCCCTCCTCCACAGCCTACCCTCAGCACCCCTCAAGTCTAGCTCTCAAATATCAGCCCACCCCCCACTTCTCCCCGACACCTCCCTCCCCCTCTCCAAAAAGAAGGGGAGGAGGGGGAGGAAAGAGGCTTCACCGCCACCACACATTCCAGCACACAGCGCCAGCCAACTCCACCAGCCTCCGGATCAATAATAACTTCAATTCTGTTCCTCCTCCTCTACTCGCCCCCTCCCCAGCAAATCCCACCCACTTCTGGGTTGTTGTTGGGCTATTTTATCGTTAAAAAACTTCCTTCTCCAACTAAAATCCACACAAACTGGATCGGTTTTTAAACAAAAACAAGAAGCTCATTAAAGAAAAGTTATGTGATCAGCTCCTAGGGCATGAAGAGACCGGCTAAATGCGTTATTTATAACGAAATAACGTCTAAGAGAAAAATACACCGAACTAGGCACCACACACACAAGCTGTCTGTTCCTGGGACAGATTGGAAAGCTCAATGAGGGGAAAGGAACCTCCACACCACCCACCCCTCTTATTCTTCAAGTATTCCTGAAGTCCTGTGGGGGTGATACGGGAAGCCAGGGGTGGTGGAATGGAAAGCCCCAAAATATATAGAGCACTTAAAAAAGAAGGAAGAAAAGAAAGGGAGTTAATGTAAGAAAGGACTGTTTTCACACTCAAGAACTTTTCCCACTGAGTCAAATGGGGGAAAACGGAGACGGTCCGGTACTCCGAGGTTGGAGGAGACTTTCTTTTCTCCCAGTTCCCACCTAGTTCATGTGTGTGGATGTGTGTGTGTGTGTGTGAGCGCGCGCTCTATCCCCCCCCCCACCCCGCATGCAGTTCTTTGCTTCACTCTCGACCAAGAACGATAAAATAAGGGGAATCTCAGATTTACTCGTCAGACTCCCAAACATACACACACGCCAGATCTCGCAGCCCAGCCTGGCTGTAGCTACAAACAGTGGCATTTAAGGGG